>NC_134353.1:62311152-62346152 GCF_048569485.1 Anomaloglossus baeobatrachus
CTAGAGTAGAGCAAAAAGATTCACAGTATCCTGGTCCAGTGGCCACACAGATGGTCTATGGCCATTGGTCTATAGCCGTGGTGTCACAGGTGTGACACAGTCATGTGGTTTCTGGCCAAGAAGGTCTCAGTGTTTGCTGCACAGAATACTCCCTGACCGTCCATTGTTCCTGCTGTCCATATTCATTGGTATAGGTAGCTTTCCTGCTGGATTAATCTCCTCCTTTTTGGACCCAGCAGGAGCTCGCCTTCCACCCAGCTGCTGATCATCAGCATAATCTTGGTGCTTAAATACTCCTTCCTTCGACTGGTGCTGGTGATATTTTCAGTTCATTCAAGCCTAGGTTGCAAGCAGGTGGCTTGTACTCCTCAGTGGTATCGTTGCAAAAAAACTCTGCTGAACTTCTACCTGAGTCTTATGATAGTTGATGTTTTTCCCCTGTGTGTCCCCCTTGTGTCTTCTATAGTGTTTAGTGGGGTTGACGAAGAGCTCATCCAGTCCGTTCCCTATGTAGGGCCCAGCACTAGGGATACTTAGGGTCAGGTATCCCGGCTCTGTGCATAGGTGCGGAACCTACACCAGGGACCAGTAGTAGGTTCGGTCAGGGGTCACTATCTTACCTTTTCCTAGAGACAGGGTTTCCCTTCCCTTTCCCTGTACCTAGCGTGACAACTGGAACTTCTTTTCATTTTTAAGCCATCACAACGTCGTTACGTTGTTGCACGACGCACACATCATGACGGCCTACTAATTGGAAGAGACACCGGGAATCCTTGCAGATAGGAGGAGGCTTACAGGACTCTGGTCCAGCAACCATGGACTACCGGTGTGCTTATGTTCTTCATTTTTCCCAACGCTGATAGATAGGTGTCACAAATTGGGAGAACCACCTCAATCAGTAGTGATTATTCTAATGGTCTTTCTTAACCAGACAACCCCTTTCGAGATATCTACGCACCGAAAGCAACTTCTATTCTTAGCTGTCATTACAAAAAGAGTCTCTTGGCTGCTTATCTGGAAGATTAATTGGTTCCTTGTTATCTGAGGGTCCTGAAGTATACCAGGTAAAAGTCAGAAGGATCATGAATTCTTGAAGTGTCCATGTGAAAGTCTAGACTTGAGGAGCACCAGGGACCCAAGGTTGTATCTCCAGCGGATAAGACCTCAAGTGACACTTCTGTCTCTGATAATCCCGCTGAAGTTGCCGGGGCGGCTCAGCCTCGTTATGTTCACACCGAAAGATAAGGCGATGTAAATATACCGTCAGTCATTAGTAGAACTGGTCTGGATGTCATCTGTAAGGCAGCAGGTGTTAGCGAAGAGTAGCCATGCTTTAAGGCCTATATGTGCGTTAAAAGTGTTGCCCCGCCAACAAAGTACATTGTAATCAATAGATCTTAGCACAAAAATAATTTCCACAATTGGATGTAAAAAAAAAAAAGTAGTCTGGTAAATGAGCTCTTCTGTGTACTGTGTAATGGCCGTGTCTGACCGTACAGTGACCTGGTCTGATCATTCCACATCTCCTGGACAGGGGAGGAAACAAGATTGTGAAGACCGGATAGCACGGGATCAAAGCTGCTGCTTTCTGTGAGGTGGAACATTTCCCTGCCTGTTTTTTTTTTTTTTTTTAAACCTGTTTTACCTCACAGAAAGCTGCATCATTTATAAGATTTTCAGCATAGGAAGATTTTATTATAATTTTTTTTAACCCATCCAATATCTATTTTGTTAAAATGTACGCTGTTCATGAGACAACCCCTTTAACCCTTTCACGAACGATGATGTATACAGTTAGGTCCAGAAATATTTGGACAGTGACACAATTTTCGCGAGTTGGGCTCTGCATGCCACCACATTGGATTTGAAATGAAACCTCTACAACAGAATTCAAGTGCAGATTGTAACGTTTAATTTGAAGGTTTGAACAAAAATATCTGATAGAAATTGTAGGAATTGTACACATTTCTTTACAAACACTCCACATTTTAGGAGGTCAAAAGTAATTGGACAAATAAACCAAACCCAAACAAAATATTTTTATTTTCAATATTTTGTTGCGAATCCTTTGGAGGCAATCACTGCCTTAAGTCTGGAACCCATGGACATCACCAAACGCTGGGTTTCCTCCTTCTTAATGCTTTTCCAGGCCTTTACAGCCGCAGCCTTCAGGTCTTGCTTGTTTGTGGGTCTTTCCGTCTTAAGCCTGGATTTGAGCAAGTGAAATGCATGCTCAATTGGGTTAAGATCTGGTGATTGACTTGGCCATTGCAGAATGTTCCACTTTTTTGCACTCATGAACTCCTGGGTAGCTTTGGCTGTATGCTTGGGGTCATTGTCCATGTGTACTATGAAGCGCCGTCCGATCAACTTTGCGGCATTTGGCTGAATCTGGGCTGAAAGTATATCCCGGTACACTTCAGAATTCATCCGGCTACTCTTGTCTGCTGTTATGTCATCAGTAAACACAAGTGACCCAGTGCCATTGAAAGCCATGCATGCCCATGCCATCACGTTGCCTCCACCATGTTTTACAGAGGATGTGGTGTGCCTTGGATCATGTGCCGTTCCCTTTCTTCTCCAAACTTTTTTTTCTTCCCATCATTCTGGTACAGGTTGATCTTTGTCTCATCTGTCCATAGAATACTTTTCCAGAACTGAGCTGGCTTCATGAGGTGTTTTTCAGCAAATTTAACTCTGGCCTGTCTATTTTGGAATTGATGAATGGTTTGCATCTAGATGTGAACCCTTTGTATTTACTTTCATGGAGTCTTCTCTTTACTGTTGACTTAGAGACAGATACACCTACTTCACTGAGAGTGTTCTGGACTTCAGTTGATGTTGTGAACGGGTTCTTCTTCACCAAAGAAAGTATGCGGCGATCATCCACCACTGTTGTCATCCGTGGACGTCCAGGCCTTTTTGAGTTCCCAAGCTCACCAGTCAATTCCTTTTTTCTCAGAATGTACCCGACTGTTGATTTTGCTACTCCAAGCATGTCTGCTATCTCTCTGATGGATTTTTTCTTTTTTTTCAGCCTCAGGATGTTCTGCTTCACCTCAATCGAGAGTTCCTTAGACCGCATATTGTCTGTTCACAGCAACAGCTTCCAAATGCAAAACCACACACCTGTAATCAACCCAGACCTTTTAACTACTTCATTGATTACAGGTTAACGAGAGAGACGCCTTCAGAGTTAATTGCAGCCCTTAGAGTCCCTTGTCCAATTACTTTTGGTCCCTTTTAAAAAGAGGAGGCTATGCATTACAGAGCTATGATTCCTAAACCCTTTCTCCGATTTGGATGTGAAAACTCTCATATTGCAGCTGGGAGTGTGCACTTTCAGCCCATATTATATATAGAATTGTATTTCTGAACATGTTTTTGTAAACAGCTAAAATAACAAAACTTGTGTCACTGTCCAAATATTTCTGGACCTAACTGTGTATATATATGGGTGGTTCACAACAATATTGCAATGAAATGTTAAGAAAATGCAGTCAAAACATCGTACCTATCCCAAAACGGTACCGTCAAAAAATGTGTCAGCTCAGGGCGCAAAAAAAAATCAATTACTGCTGATTTTCTGCACACAGATCTGCATGGAAAATCCGCAGCAAATGCCGTACGTCATGAGTGCAGAATTTCTGTGCAGTTTTGCACAAAGAAAATCCATGACTCGGATCCGACCCCCACAATCCCTGACCCTCCAATGCAGACCTAGCATCTTAATTCATCTTTCACTTCAGCACGAGGTAATTGGAACATAATTGACGTAAAAACTAAATTTTCCTTCACACTCCATTTCTAAAAATAATTAAAAAAAAAAGGCTAAAGTAGAAAGATCAGTAACAGATTGTGCCGTCATCCGCTGTGGATATAATGCTGTCAAATTAAAGGGGTCGTCTGTGTACGGACATTGATGGCATAGTATATAAATCATGAGGATGCGTTACCATTCCTGATGTGCTGTTTATACGTCGGTCTTTACTGACGCTCTGGAATTATATTCTCCACATATTCAGCCATATCCTATAGTATTGTGGGGGGATTACTGATCCGTTAGGACTGGGTTCTGTCTGACCCAATCTACCGCCATCCCCTCTTCCCTCTTGGTTATGTATAAATGAGCACTACAGTGATATTTTGTGCCAAGTGATCTGTGCCGCAAAGTTAATTGATTTCCATTTAATGAAATGTTCCCTTTGTCGTGCACGATTGGCTTTCAGCTCATGAAAGTGAAAATGTTTGCCTTGATTTGTAGTCATTATATGATGAAAGCCACGCACCGTTCCACCGCCCTCCCCAGATTGTGTTTCACAGGAGTCCAGAACGGCTGGCTGTTTTTTTTTGTTTTTTTTTTTTATTTTTATTTTTTTGGCTGGTTTCACAAACGGCGTTTTCTGGAAAAACATTATGATTTTGCGAATACCATTTTTACAGGTTTTCTTTTTTTTGCTTTTAACTGTTTACTTTAACATATATGTTCTATGACTAGTGGTCCTCGTTTATCAAAACTGTCAGGAGGAAACGTTTGAATAATTCTGCTTTAGAGCGTTTTGTTTCACGTTTTTTTTTTTTTGTTTTTTTTTTTTGCCCCTCAAAAGGCTCAGGCAATGTAATTTTCCTTGCATCGTATAATGGGGGTCTTCTCTATAGATAGTTCTGTAGGATTTGTGAAGAGAATAAAGATGACATTTTACAACCATACCTGCCTCCTCTGTATTAACTGTGCGTTAAAATGATCATTCCTAGACAATCCCAGGAGCTCAATTGTCACAAATTTAAAGGGGTTGTCCAGTTCCTTAACATTGATGTGCTATCCTTAGGATAGGTCATCAATGTCTGGCCGGGGTTTGACACCCCGCTCCCCCACCAATCAGCTGGTCTCTGTTCCGGCAGCAGGTGACAGCAGCTGAACAGCTGCCCCATCCTCTGATAGCGGCTATGGCTGGGTACTACACATCCACCTCCCATTCAAATGAATAGTAGGCGGATGTGCACTACCCGGCTGCAGCCACTATCCGTTGACTGGGCAGCTCCGGAACTGAGCATTTCCTGCTACCACCGCCAGCTCCGAGAACAGCTGATCGTCGGCGGTGCGGGGTGTTGGACCCCGGCCAATCAGACTTTGATGACCCATCCTAACGATAGGCCATCAATCTAAAAGTAGTGGAAAACCACTTTTAAGAATTAAAATGTTATGTATACTGCTCAAAAAAATAAAGGGAACACTTAAACACAATGGTATTTTAGTGTTCCCTTTTATTTTTTTGAGCAGTGTATATAAAATGTAATTTCATTTGCTGTAAATGATTTTCTTTTGTTTGTCTTTTTTTTTTATTTTGCTTTTTACTGGGTATAAATGCCGCTGTTCTCCTGAATCCGGCAATGTTTTTCTTTTGTTCCTGCCCCTCTCCACTCCTGAGATATGGCTCCCTCTTCTCTATATATATATAATTAGGCTTTTTAAGTCAAATGGGTGTGGTCCTGTAGAAGAATTGAGGAACACACCCTCTTGGCTAAAGAGCCTAGATTTCTATGCAGGGAAAGATGAGTCCATATCTTGGGAACGGAGAGGCGTAAAAACAAAAGAAATATATCTCCAGATTCGGGAGAACAGCGGCATTTACATGAGGTATTTTAGTGCTCCCTTCATTTTTTTTTTAGCAGTATATATAAAATGTAATTTCACTTGCTGTAAATGTTTTTTTTTTCTTTTTCTTAATTTTTATTTTCGTTTGCCGGATTCTCCTGAATCCGGCAATGTTACCCTTTTGTTCCTGCACCTCTCCACTCCTGAGATATGGCTCCCTGTTCTCTGTATATATATTTAGGCTTTTTAAGTCAAATGGGTGTGGTCCTGTAGAAGAATTGAAGAACACACCCTCTTGGCTAAAGAGCCTAGATTTATATGAAGTTAAAAAGGAGTCCATATCTCGGGAACGGAGAGGCGCCTGAACAAAAGAAAGATATCGCCGGATTCAGGAGAACACCGGCATTTACATGAGGTACAACAATTACATATTTACGGCAAATGAGGAGTCCTCTTTAAAGTATTTGCAAAATAATTTCCTCGTCATATTTTCAGAAAGTCAGCGCTGACACTGGATCCACAAACGTCTGCACGCGTTTTGTTTTTTAAAGGTGAAATCCACTTAAAAAGGTTATTGTACTTTTTCAACCACTTCCCAAAATTGTACAAAAACATTTTTGGGGTGCAAAATCTGATTTGTCACCCAGCTTTTCTGAATGTCAAAACTGTCTGGCTGTGCAACGTATTTAGCAAAATTGCTATATGTGATTCATGGGAATATTCTGCACCCTTGATTTAAAATGGCAGGGTCTATTCGGATTGGCACAAAGAGGCATCCTTGTGATGTTTGGGTGGGGTTTAACAAAAGAGGTGTGGATTAATGTTTTTGGACTGTATGTATGTGGTGCCCCTAAGTAAATCAGGGTGCCACAGGGTACTGCATCCTTACCAAGGGTGCGCAGGGCCTAATACCCTGGTTCCAGGTTCCTAAGAAACCGGTGTCACTATTAACCGCACTACAAATCCCAATCAACACCTCACATCATGACCTGTCAGACACGCCAGTGGGTTGGTCTAGCTGGAATAGAACCACCCACCTAGGGGTCAGGCAGACTGGTGGGAGGGAAGACAGAGGATTTGGGAGTTGAGAGTTTAGTCGAGTAGAGGACAGGAGTCGAGTAAGAGCCCTCAAGGAGGAGTGGGGAGAGTGAGCTCCCGGGGAGGTAGACCGTGGTTGGGTCGGGGACCGGTGGCAGTGGCATTGGACATCAGCAAGCCCAAAAGAAACTGACCGGTACCTAGCACAACGGGGTACAGGACCCTAGGTCAGGAGCCCATTCCGCATCCTGGCAATTAACCTGCAGAGAAAGGAGACCTTCAGGGACCTTTCCACAGAGCTCAGAGATTGGGGGCATCAGCACAACGCGGGGGATAGGGTTTTCCAGCCAAAAGCAGCCCACTAAAGTCCCAAGTGCCAACACCCAAGAGCACAGCTACACCTCACAAGAGTAGTGGGGCCCTAACCGCTTCAAGTTGAGGGGCCACAGACGGACAACTAAATTGTGCACGGAGGTGGGCTCCGGATCATCCAGTGACACCAGTGACATCCTGCACCACGAATACCCACAGTGAGTACCCTGCTCCTCTGCACCCTGCGCTCCCGAATAAACTCCAACACCCCCGAGCCCAGGGCCACAACCTGCCCCGGTACTCCTTACAGCAGCGGCAGTACTCCCATTACCACAACCCACATGTGGTGTCACGAACGTATCCCCTGTAAATACCCCCTTTTTAAAGATCAAAGTGTCTGCCAACCCGGGTCCGGGCCCGGGGCCCCCTCAAAGCACCACGATCCCGGATCCCAGCAGCCCGACCAAAACTGGGGCGGTACATGTATCCCCCACAACCGTTCTGATTTAGTAACTACCAATTTAATTGCAAAATCTATCAGTCCACAAAGCGTGCCGCACAAGAACACTGCACGGTTTAGTCTTCTATAACATCTGGGGCTGTTGGGTAACACTAGATTGAGCCTCTGATTGACTTATCCTCCGGTTCATCAAGTAAGATGAGCCCTCGACAGTCAATAATTGCAGTATTTTGCATAATGATCGTTGAGACGTGAAAACGGAGACAACCGAAGGAGCGGAGAACCTTAGAGATGATTCGAAGAAGAGCGTCTCTCCTGTGGGCACGCTGTTCGCTAATCCTTTGAAATGCAGCCCTTCAGATCTGTAATGTGCTCTATACAAAATCCATTTATTCCGAAGCTCCTTACATCACAGGAAGTATTGGATGTGTCTGCATTCACTGGCCTTTAATCATGGGATTACCCAAAGGCTCGGAGAAGTAGTCCCATATCCCATCAATGATATCCCCACTCCAGATGCTGCTCTTCGTTCATTCACAATTGATTTACGCTCCATATTGCGGAGAGGATGCGCTTTCCTGGGAATAGATGACACTGTTAAGAATGGGGGAAATTATGTTTGCATTATCTTTGGTGTCTCTTGGTTGCAACAGACCTTTTGAAATACGTTTTCTATTTAAAGGGACGAATACCCTCAAAAGATTTTTAGGTGATGCTATGTTTGTAGTCTTTTGATGACTTTGGTTGGGTTTCATCGTCGCACCCTCTCGAAGCTAGAGAACGTTTTTTTGATGTGTCTAAAAATGAAAATATGTATTGTGCCTAACTTAGGATAGCGTTTTATATGTTAGAGGTCATCAGTGCTGTGTATGAAGGGGGCTAGCCGACTGCTTATCTTAAAGGGACTTGGTTAGCACAGAGTGACTATTCAAGCCAAGCACAGGTGCCCGGTGTATCAAGGCGCGCCCAAACATTTAGGTGCATTTTCTCACCGGCTTGCGTTCCCACTTGGAGATGAGCGAACCTGAGGTTCGATTTCGGAAACAGACTACGAAAAAAAACAAAGTTCGGGGTTCGACGTTTGAGTGTGCTACGAGTGCAAACTACTCAAGTTGGGGTCTCACAAACCAAACTATTTTAAGGTTCGGCTTTACCTGCCGATCCGAATTTCCAAAGGTTTCCTCATCTCTATTCCCACTATCTCCCCTCTCCCTATTCTTTGACAGCCACGAAAAGGTTGTAGGAGAGGGAAAACCAACTAGGTGGGAAGGTGCACGTAAATGTTTGGCCGTGGAATGATTCACCAAGCGCCTGAGTTTGGTTTGAATAGTCATTATGGGCTGATGGATTCCCTGTAAAATGGGCAGTCTGCTTTGATTTCTAACCCAGCTCCCTTTTCTGTCTGTAAATCAGGTCTGAAACAGAAGGGGTCTGGCTTAGCTATGGAAATGGGCAGTCCTCCATCCTCCTTCACTCCCAGTATTGGTCATGTGCCATCACGGAAAACTCCGATGATGAGTTGTGCATATTTTAATTTTAACCACATCTAAATATATTTGTTTTCTGATTAGAAAACCTCTACACAAGAGTCTTACACTTGTTTAGTTTAGAAAAAGAATAGATATTTATACCTTACAAAGTGGGGTTAGGATTTATCTCATTCGCGGAGAATGGTTGCACTGATGACCTCTAGCACTGGAGGACCCATCTTGTTCTGGAACGCTCAGACGTGTTGATTTGAATGGATATCATGCAATGCTTATTTTCACCTGTGGAGGCGCTGTTGCCAAAATGGTTCACTTAATGCAAGGTTTTTCCATAGATCACAGCTGATCGGTGGTAATCCCAGCGGGGTAGACTTTATGATCAACCATCAAGTAGAGATGTTCCAAAAAATTCCTTTTGGAATACTGTCAGCTGAACAACCTACTTTTTCTCCTGACTGCACCATAACCATCTGTCCTTGGCTTGGCCATAGGTTTTTTTCTCATGGTGAAAAAGTCCCTCTGAGCAAAAAGGATTATTCATGGTGAATGCAATATGCACCAGCCGTCTTTCTACTTGTGAGTAGTAGGGAATCACCGTCCGGGCCGATGTTCACGTTCAAGTCTGGTCCTGAACCGGCCCCGCCAAAGCAGGACATCTACAGTCATATGAAAAAGTTTGGGCACCCCTATTAATCTTAACCTTTTTTCCTTATAACAATTTGGGTTTTTGCAACAGCTATTTCAATTTCATATATCTAATAACTGATGGACTGAGTAATATTTCTGGATTGAAATGAGGTTTATTGTACTAACAGAAAATGTGCAATCCACATTTAAACAAAATTTGACCGGTGCAAAAGTATGGGCACCCTTATCAATTTCTTGATTTGAACACTCCTAACTACTTTTTACTGACTTATTAAAGCACTAAATTGGTTTTGTAACCTCATTGAGCTTTGAGCTTCATAGGCAGGTGTATCCAATCATGAGAAAAGGTATTTAAGGTGGCCACTTGCAAGTTGTTCTCCTATTTGAATCTCCTATGAAGAGTGGCATCATGGGCTCCTCAAAACAACTCTCAAATGATCTGAAAACAAAGATTATTCAACATAGTTGTTCAGGGGAAGGATACAAAACGTTGTCTCAGAGATTTAAACTGTCAGTTTCCACTGTGAGGAACATAGTAAGGAAATGGAAGAACACAGGTACAGTTCTTGTTAAGCCCAGAAGTGGCAGGCCAAGAAAAATATCAGAAAGGCAGAGAAGAAGAATGGTGAGAACAGTCAAGGACAATCCACAGACCACCTCCAAAGACCTGCAGCATCATCTTGCTGCAGATGGTGTCAATGTGCATCGGTCAACAATCCAGCGCACTTTGCACAAGGAGAAGCTGTATGGGAGAGTGATGCGAAAGAAGCCGTTTCTGCAAGCACGCCACAAACAGAGTCGCCTGAGGTATGCAAAAGCACATTTGGACAAGCCAGTTACATTTTGGAAGAAGGTCCTGTGGACTGATGAAACAAAGATTGAGTTGTTTGGTCATAGAAAAAGGCGTTATGCATGGAGGCAAAAAAACACGGCATTCCAAGAAAAGCACTTACTACCCACAGTAAAATTTGCTGAAGGTTCCATCATGCTTTGGGGCTGTGTGGCCAATGCCGGCACCGGGAATCTTGTTAAAGTTGAGGGTTGCATGGATTCAACTCAGTATCAGCAGATTCTTGACAATAATGTGCAAGAATCAGTGACGAAGTTGAAGTTACGCAGGGGATGGATATTTCAGCAAGACAATGATCCAAAACACCGCTCCAAATCTACTCAGGCATTCATGCAGAGGAACAATTACAATGTTCTGGAATGGCCATCCCAGTCCCCAGACCTGAATATCATTGAAAATCTGTGGGATGATTTGAAGCGGCTGTCCATGCTCAGCGACCATCAAACTTAACTGAACTGGAATTGTTTTGTAAACAGGAATGGTCAAATATACCTTCATCCAGGAACTCATTAAAAGCTACAGGAAGCGACTGGAGGCTGTTATTTTTGCAAAAGGAGGATCTACAAAATATTAATGTCACTTTTATGTTGAGGTGCCCATACTTTTGCACCGGTCAAAATTTATTTAAATGCGGATTGCACATTTTCTGTTAGTACAATAAACCTCATTTCAGTCTAGAAATATTACTCAGTCCATCAGTTATTAGATATATGAAACTGAAATAGCTGTTGCAAAAACCCAAATTGTTATAAAGAAAAAAGGTTAACATTAATAGGGGTGCCCAAACTTTTTCATATGACTGTACATGCTCATCTCTAGTAGTGAATCACCATTCGGTCCCAAACTGAATATCTGCGTGTTCGTCCGTCTCTAGTAGTGAATCACCATCCAGGCAGATGTTTGGGTTCAAGTCTGGTCAAGTACCGAACCCAAACATCTGCGTATTTGCCCATCTCCAATAGTGACTCACCGTCCGGGCAGATGTTCGGGTTCAACTCTGGACCCGAACATCTGCGTGTTCGCCCATCTCTGGTAGTGAATCACCGTTCGGGCAGATGTTCGGGTTCAAGTCCCGAACTGAACCCGAACATTTTAATGTTTTCCCATCTCTAGTAGAGAATCACTCTCCGGGCAGATATTTGGGTTCATGTCCGGTCCCGAAATGGACCCGCCAAACCCAAACATCTGCGGGTTCGCCCATCTGTAGTAGTGAGAGTAGATTTCCAAACACATTGGTTTGGTCTACCCTGCCCAAATCCGCAGACTTGGTCAACATTTTTCTAATATATCTGACTCAAATTTCTTGAGTCTGCCCTTGAGCATTTACTTGTATTTGACTTTCAACCTTTCACCCCTGCCCATTCCATTCTACATTTAAAACTGGTTTGTCATGACATTCCCAGTTCTTTTCATTTCTCTACCTGACGGTTTTGCAAGATAGCCGAAAGCAGTAAGAAATCATATCTGACATGAAGCTGAGCCAAAGGTGATGGCAAGGAACCCAACGCGTGATGAAATTGCCACGTATGAATGATACTGAACGTTCTCCTGCCGTCTTGGAGGACATTGGTATCTTGACAGAAACTGATGTTCTCTAATTGAGAATATAACCGACTTAATTTTTCTTGGCAATTAATGAGAAGAAAATGGCGAGCTGTCAAAGAGTTAATGCGCTTAAGTGCGCTTAATAGTGTCTCACTTGCCCGTAATTCACTGTAATTAAGACAAATTGCAACCACAATGTGTTAGAAATGTTGAGTGTGACCTGTAAAGTGGCTGGAGTCACACATGTCTTTCGCTATGTATGGAATTCCACCCCTTAGGAAAACCACCTTCGCCCGTGTATTCCGAGAGTAGTCTCATCATCTCTCTATATGGTTGCCATCTTCTCATCTTACGCATGGTATTTCTTTACTTGTAGAATATTGTCAATGAGAAAATATTAACTTCAATCGATGTCTTTAAAAAAAAAAAAAAAACAAAATTAGAAATTCCACCATTTATAGATATGCATGAATGTTCAATAGTGACGCGGTACCCAGTTCCGTCCTCTGGTTCGGTTCTTGTTTTTTGTTTTATTTGCCTCCAAACTTCTTTTCAATGGCTGGTATCCTTGGGTCGGCATTTGAGCACCTATGTTGCTCTATAGTCTCAGGAAAATTGCACGTCATGACACTTTTTAGGTCCAGTAAAGTCGCCCGCAATAACGGACTAGGATCAGAGGTTGGAATTGGGCTCCGCAAAACGTTTTGCTCATCTCCATTGCTCAAAATATCCTTAAAACTACTCAGTTTTGGTAATTGTGATTTTTTTTTTTTTTTTTATTTATTTTTTTTATTTATTTTTTTGTTTGTTGCCTTGCTCCTTAAAAATACAAACTTTTAGTTATTTTAACAAATTTGGATTTTTAATTTACTATTTTTTTCTTTTTTTTTTCTCCTTAACCCCTGCCTTGATACCCATCCATTTCTAGAATGATGGTTGAAATATATCCTTTGAATTCATGGTTTATTTTGGACTATTTAATAACCTACTTCTAGTTCATTGCCAGACAACATTTTGGCATTTATAGATTTAGTTGAGGCAATCTTGGACTGTATGAGCCTTTAGACCAATGGCAAGGTCACTTAAAGTCCTGCTTCTCCTCCTATCCATTCAGTTGAGTAGGACTCTTGGTAATTCTATGGATCATCGCTCACCAGGCAGTTGTATCCTATTGTTGCTTCATTCAATTATTATTATTATTGTTGTGCCATTTGTTCCATGGCGCTCTACATTTGAAAAGGGGTACACATAACAGGGATAAGTACAATAATCATAAACAATATAAGGCACAGACAGGTACAGGAGGAGTGAGGACCCTGCCCGCGAGGGCTCACAGTCTACAAGGGATTGGTGAGGATACAGTAGGTGAGGGTGGAGGTGGTTGTGTGGCAGTACAGGGAGCTGAGGGTTACTGCAGGTTGTAGGCTTGTCGGAAGAGGTGGGTCTTCGGGTTACTTTTGAAGCTTTTCATGGTAGGCGACAGTCTGATATGTTGTGACAGAGCGTTCCAGAGTATGGGGGAGGCACGGGAGATATCTTAGATGTGATTATGGGAAGTGGAGATGCGAGGGGAGTAGAGAAGGAGATCTTGTGAGGATCTGAGGTTGCGTGCAGGTAGGTATCGGGAGACAAGGTCACAGATGTATGGAGGAGACGGGTTGGCTTTGCCTGTCATGGTTAGGGTTTTGAACTGGAGGTGATGGGCAATGGGAAGCCAGTGAAGAGATCGGCCGAGAGGAGAGGTCGGGAAGTCGCGGGAGGACAGGTGGATTAGTCGGGCAGCATAGTATACAATAGATTGTAGGGGTGGGAGACTATTAGTTCACCAACGGTCATTCCCATGTTCCTCTTCAGGGTACAGATCTAACAGGTTTTTCTTTTTCTGTCACCGACTGATCCAAGAATGACAACTTTCCCCAATGCCTGACTCCTCATAATGTGACTGAAATAACCAATTCTTGTTTGGTTATCTTAGCTTCCAGCAGCAATTGTGGCTTGAATTGGTCCAAGACCTCTCTGTTCCCTCTCCTTGGAATCCATAGACGTTTCCTCCAGCACCAATGTTCCAATGCGTCAAATTTTTTAGACTCTCCACTCTCCAAGTTTTTTGCTTATTGTAATATTGTCCCATAATTGGACATCTGATTTGAGAACTCCAATCGCTGGTCATGGTCGAGATCTACAATGTGTTTTTCCGATATGTCCTTGTGTGTTGGAGTTTATCATCTCTGGTTTACATGTCCACCTTGTCTCCTCAAACTAGACTTTCAATTCTTTCCAACAGATTTTTAGATCGGTATTGTCAAAGATTAGGTTATGATTTTGGGTAGTGAGCACATCTGGCGTACCAATTTAGCCGCCCATGGTAAGTAGAGGCATGGAGGATCTATACATTCTGTAATTTTAGTTCTTTGACGTTTTCTCTTTTTACTATTTAAAAATACTAAAAATAAACCTGAAATTTTTTTTAACCATATTTGATGAATTTCACCTTTTTGTATATATTTTTTGAGGGTTCTATCGGGGAATAATTTTCAGTTTGAAACTAGGACGCTCGTAGTTGGAATGACAATTAATTCTCGCTGAATATGGGCCCAGTCGGGGGTCCAGTTTGAATAGACTCAAAACTCCTACACAACATTAACCGTGTAGAGTCCGCACTTCCGCTTTTAATTAGCCGCCCTGCATCATTTAGCTCATTGTGTGAGTTGTAGGCCTTTTGTCCCGGGCCGATATCTAAGATTCTGCCGTTTTTTTTTTTTTTCTTCTGTGACAGGGCTGTTCTTTTCTTACTTTTTCTTTATTTAGATGTCGAGGCTTTTCCAGGATACTTGGGATTAAGCCTATTATTGTGGGGTATTTGCAGCCAGCTGCCTGCATCCAGTAAAGATTAGGTGGCGCATAGTAAGAGTGCAAGCATTCAGATGGAGGCCGGCTTTTGGAGTCTACATAGCTGTGAATTGAGGGGGATAGAAAGGTTACAAGGCCATTTCCTATTGTCACGTGAGCAAGAACATTTTTTTTTTTTTCTAAAGAGTCTTTTGATTAAGGAAATGTCCGCCAGAATTTGAATTCTCAAAAACAACCAAACCTCAAAAGTGCATTTTTCCACTTCTCCATTGCAGATGTTTTTCTTGAGCGGGGAGAGTAAAGGCTGCTTTACACGCTAGCGATGTCGCTCGTGAAAGCACCCGCCCCCGTCGTTTGTGCGTCACGTTGCCCGTGGCGCACAATATCACTAGTACCCGTCACACATACTTACCTTCCTAGCGACGTCGCTGTGTGCGGCGAACAACCTCTTTTTTTAAGGGGAGGTTCGTGCGCCGTCACAGCGAGGTCACACAGCGGCTCGCTAATAGGGGCGGAGACCAGACCCATTAACGACACGCCCACCTCGTTGTCGGCAGGACGCAGGTACGGTGTTGTTCGTCGTTCCCAGGGTGTCACACGTAGCGATGTGTGCTGCATCAGGAACGACGAACAACCTGCGTCCAGCAACGATATTTGGGAAATGACCAACGTGTCAACGATCAACGATGAGGTGAGTATTTTTGATAGTTGGCGATCGCTCGTAGGTGTTACACGCAACGATGTCGCTAACGAGGCCGGATGTGCGTCACGAATTCTGTGACCCTAGTGATATCTCGTTAGCGATATCGTTGCGTGTAAAGCGGCCTTAAGGCCTCATTCAGATGTTCATTTTTTTCACGAAATCTTCTATTTTTCACCTATTTATTGGATTTGTATTCTATGCTCATGATCCGAAAATGTGTGTTTTTGATCTAAGACATGGGTCAAGGAAAAAAAAAACACATGGATGCCACCTGTGTTATATTCTTGAGTTTTCCATTTTTTTTTTTTAACTATCTCATTGGTAGGAGAAGCATAAAAATTTTTTTCTTTTTGCGTACTAAAAGAATTGAGGCCACATTGATGGCCAAAATAGATACTCAAACCACAAATGGATGACTATCACTCTGATAAAAAATGGTCCTTTTTTTTTTTTTTCTCCTCCTATGCGGAAAAAGAAAATGGATGTGGCCTGTGGTCTAAATAGCCGGGGTGTATCTATCGCTTTATGAAGTTTTGAGTGAAGCTTGAAAGTTTAAACCTACACCGTGTGCAGAATTATTAGGCAAGTTGTATTTTAGAGGAATTTTTTTTTTTTTATAATTGATCAACAACTGTGTTCTCAATCAACCCAGAAGACTCATAAATATCAAAGCTTAATATTTTTGGAAGTTGGAGTGGGGTTTTTTAGATTTGGCTATCTTAGGAGGATATCTGTTTGTGCAGGTAACTATTACTGTGCAGAATTATTAGGCAACTTAATAAACACCAAATCTATTCCCATCTCACTTGTTTATTTTCACCAGGTAAACCAATATAACTGCACAAAATTTAGAAATAAACGTTTCTGACATGCAAAAACAAAACCAAAAAAATTAGTGACCAATATAGCCACCTTTCTTTCTGATGACACTCAGCAGCCGATCATCCATAGATTCTGTCATTGCTTGATCTGTTTACAATCAACATTGCGTGCAGCAGCCACCACAGCCTCCAGACACTGTTCCGAGAGGTGGACTGTTTTCCCTCCCTGTAGATCTTACATTTTATGAGGGACCACAGGTTCTCTATGGGGTTTAGATCAGGTGACCAAGAGAGCCACGTCATTATTTTTTCATCTTTTAGACCTTTACTGGCCAGCCACGCTGTGGAGTAGTTGGATGCATGTGATGGAGCATTGTCCTGCATGAAAATCATGTTTATCTTGAACGATACTGACTTCTTCCTGTACCACTGCTTGAAGAAGTTGTCTTCCAGAAACTGGCAGTAGGTCTGGGAGTTGAGCTTCACTCCATCCTCAACCCGAAAAGATCCCACAAGTTCATCTTTGATGATCCCAGCCCATACCAGTACCCCACCTCCACCTTGCTGGTGTCTGAGTCGGAGTGGAGCTCTCTGCCCTTTACAGATCCAGCCTCTGGCCCATCCATCTGGCCCATCAAGAGTCACTCTCATTTCATCAGTCCATAAAACCTTTTAAATATCAGTCTTAAGATATTTCTTGGCCCGGTCTTGACGTTTTATCTTATGTTTCTTGTTAGAAGGTGGTTGTCTTTCAGCCTTCCTTACCTTGGCCATGTCCCTGAGTATGGCACACCTTGTGCTTTTTGATACTCCAGTAACGTTGCAGCTCTGAAATATGGCCAAACTGGTGGCAAATGGCATCTTGGCAGCTTCACGCTTGATTTTCCTCAATTCATGGCAGTTATTTTGCACCTTTTCTTTGCCCAACACGCTTCTTGCGACCCTGTTGGCTATTTTCCATGAAACGCTTGATTGTTCGGTGATCATGCTTCAAAAGTTTGGCAATTTCAAGACTGCTGCATCCCTCTGCAAGACATCTCACAATTTTGGACTTTTCAGAGCCTGTCATCTCTCTTCTGACCCATTTTGCCAAAGGAAAGGAAGTTGCCTAATAATTAAGCACACCTTATATAGGGTGTTGATGTCATTACACCGCACCCCTCCTCATTACAGAGATGCACATCACCTGATTTACTTAATTCGTAGTTGGCTCTCAGCCTATACAGCTTGGAGTAGGACAACATGTATAAAAATTACCATGCGATCAAAATACTAATTTGCCTAATAATTTTGCACACAGTGTATATTGCCATGAAGATCTTGTATGGTGGCACATGAAGCTCATATATGTACAATTTCAGGCCCATAGGTGCTCCATGTGGTGCTGTATAGTGCATGTACAGAATTGTATCATGTCCGTAAGATAAAAAAAAAACAACCTTGAGGTAGTGCATTATGTAATGGTGAATTACAGACTTTCTGGAAATAGTATTATATCGGGGCCCTCAAACATCCATGTGTTTTATATATTTCACTGATCTTTCCATTTAACGTGTTTAGCACAGAGACTTTTGCAGGCGGTTCCACTCTCAAACCCACCTGAAAAAGCATTAACCAGCCGTTGAAAAAGAATAAACCCAAGTCTTTCTATCTGATGAAGACTTTCTGTTCATATGCTTCAATTTTCAAGCGTCTTTTAACCGCTTTGATTGGAAAGGCGCCAAGCAAGGTAAAGAAATGATGAGAACGTTCTCCGGGCGTTATTGACTCTAAACACTCTGTACTTTGTAATAGAAGTCAATTGAAAGACTCTAAGGTAATTTGGAGGTCCTTTTTTTGGGGGGGGGGGGGGGGGGGCGGTATTTTACTTTCGTTCTTGCTTGAAAAAACAATTTTTTTGTTAATGGTAAATGGAGTTAAAAAAAAATCTATATATATATAATAGATTGGAAACCACCAGTAAAAAAAAAAGTTGTCCAACCGTCAACAAAACATTTGGGAAACTACCCAAAATGATGCTTAAAAAAAAATGCCAGGGGACGGTGCCGGAGGATCAGGGTCCTCCTTTTTGAAAACTTAGTATTACCCGGATGAAAAGATGTTATGTCTATCCAAGGTACCTATCGGTGCGGGTACATGGGACTGTAATTATCATTCCTGGTTAGAGATAAGCAAACCCGAGGTTCAGTGTTCGTACCAAACACAGACTTGTTCGGATTCGGAGTTCGGGTGCTTTACATATGAGCACCACTTTCGCGAGCCTCGCTGTGCTCGGGTACGCTCAGTGTTTATCCCGGTGCGAGCCACTTGCAGTGTTTGATCGGCTCCCACTGGGGGTAACAACAGCGTTATCGGATGTAGTGTGCACTTCCCCTAAAAAAATGGAAAACCTAGCCCACCCGCACCGGAAGTGATCTGTTTACGGTTGGTTGTATGTGGGCGGAGACCCGAACTGCCCAATTAGTGACTTCCATTGGTGTTCAGGTCAAGTCCGGATCCCGGCTGAACCCACCGAACTTCCACGGATTCGCTCCTCTATTCCTGGCCACTAGTTTCCCGATAACTGGCCTTTATTACAGGTGGCTAATCACCCGACAAATGAGCAAAATGCTCGTTCATCGGGTGGAACAATATTTTGGGAAGGGGAGGGTTAGTTGGGCTGTGACTGGAGTACTATTTTTTGTTTTTTTAAAAATCATTCATACAGATAGAAATCAGCATTTAGGCTGCGCACTGTCTGCTGAGCGGCTACAAGCAGAGACAGATTTATAGGCCTTTTCATAGCAACATCTGTTTTTCCTTCCACTCCGGCAAAGCCCCGCTTTACACAACATATATCAGGTTCTCTCATAAAATGAAATCACTCAGACATGTCACACTGATTGTTTAGCGGCTTGATAAGTGGCACAATTTATGTTCATATTAGATGCTTTTTTTTTTTTTGTATTTTTATCTTTTTTTTTTTTTATTCTATCATTGCTCTAAAGTATGGAGTACTGGAGAATGTGTTCTCGCACACAGAAAAAGGAAAAAAACAATCTTTTTCTTTTTTTTATACTATTTGTGCATCATTTAAGCAAAACTTTAGTATGTGTTAACATTACTTGGTGTTATAGCGCTCATTCCAATGAGTGGTTTATGTAATACCACATTTTTCCTCTAGTGGCCACTGCAGAAGAAGTGCACAGCCGCGTGCAGCTTCTCGTAGCTGGACTGATCAAGCCAATCACCAGTGACTCCTGATCTTTTTGCGGATTTTGGATAAAGATCTTAACCCGACACTTCATGACCTAAACCCAAAATGTAAAAGCTTAAAGGCGCTGTACACGCTGCGACATCGTTAGCGATTGCTAGCGATGTCGAGCGCAATAGCACCCGCCCCCATCACTCTTGCGATATGTGGTGATCGCTGCCGTAGCGAACATTATCGCTACGGCAGTGTCACACGCACATACCTGGTCAGCGACATCGCTGTGACCGCCGAACAATCCCTCCTTCAAGGGGGTGGTGCGTTCGGCGTCATAGCGGCATCACTAAGCAAACAGCCAATAGAAGCGGAGGGACGGAGATGAGCGGGACGTAACATCCCGCCCACCTTCTCCCTTCCTCATTGCTGGTGCATGCAGGTAAGGAGATGTTCGTCATTCCTGCGGTGTCACACATAGCAATGTGTGATGCCGCAGGAACGACAAACAACCTCGCTACTCACCTGTCAACGAATTTTGGTGTTGTAGCGACCTCTCCAATACCAACGATTTTTACCTCTTTTGTGATCGTTTTAGGTCGCTCAGAGGTTTTACATGCTGCGATGTCGCTACCGGCGCCGGATGTGCGTCACAAACACCGTGACCCGACGATATATCGGTAGCGATGTTGCAGCGTGTAAAGCCCCCTTTAGTTTATTGTCTCTATCTGACAGGTTCTTCTTTCCAATCCCCCCCGATATTAGGACTTTTACCGTTATATCCTTCTATCCTTTCTTTCATTTGAGACATGAGCATTTTATCTTCATTTCTCCCTCAGTTCTTTGAAAAATAAGAATACGTAAAGCTCATATACATAATTGTGAATTCTGCTTGTAGCTTTTCCACTCGATTATTCAGTACGACCTGTGTTTGTTTTAGAGGCCCCAGGGCTGGAGTGAATGGAGGTTGCTAATGTGCTTCACTCCTTTGGCTATGATCAATTCTGTTTTTTTGGATGGAGTATTTTCTTAAGAGATCAAAAAATGTTATAAACTTAATAGTTTATTTTAAGCAGTTTGAATCTAAAAATAATCACACAAAAAAGGTTTTTTTTGTTTCATAGAATTGACTTAGTGCATCACTCTTCTTCCAAAAGGTGAACATTTACTCATCGCTCGTCCTCCCCCATACTTCCCCTGCCATCGTCGTGTGCTGCTGTCTCCTACCCTCTCAGGCCCTGTACATGCCACACAGGGTTTCCTAGAAATACTTCTCAGCCCATGGCTGAAAGGCATTGTGTGTTTAAGGCATCCTACCATTGGGGAAGGTGCCTGCGCAACCCATTGAGTTAGTATACCAGTTTACAGTCAGGTCCCGTTACCCCTGTGTCCGTCACCCTGTACCTGCCTTCCCAAACCTGTTTGTCCCTGCCTTGCTCGCCATTCCAGTCTGTACCCGCCTGTCCTAGCTGCCTCAGTCACCCCGACTGTATCTGTCTATTACTGTGTCCGTCACCTGCCCTGGGGGTCAACTGCCACACTCCCGGTCACTTCCCTGGGAGTGGTTCCGTGCGTCCGCCTTGCAGTGGGTGCTTAGTTAAACCCCTCCCACTAAAGAGTAAGCCCGGGTCCCTCCTGTGTTCCAGTTGGTTCACTAATCCTGCTCGCTACCCCTACACCGGCTGCAAGCGTTAGTGGCCAATGGGTTCTTGAAGAACTCTTGAAATAGGTTAATTTATTGACGTCGCTCAAGGTTAGAAAACTTTATAGAAACCACCATGGATAAGGGTGATAAGTTTAGAAGAAATTTTGAGCTGCCTATATGTGCATCAATATTTTATAGATAAAAGGTAAGATCATATAGCCTGGGCTACAAGTCTCCCTACACCAGCTTGGTGCTTTCCTCAAGGGGAAATTTTACCTCCTAGATAAAAAATAGGACAAGAGTCCTAACTTAGGCTATCCCTCATCCAGAGCAAAGAGATACCAAGGCAAAGAGGCGCCAAAACCTCTCTCCCTTCCCTCAGAAATCAGAACCTGGGGCAAATGGCATGCTGGGATCCACTTTGGTTATACCTTTTGTTTTAGGAGTAGCTATATTTTGGGATTAAAGCAGGTCTGCCATATTTGAACAATGGCCTGCTACTAGAGAGAGCACTTTTTTTGGCTCATTCACACATCAGTGTTTTGCATACATATGCTATCTGTGTTTTTCACAGATCTCACTTCTACCTTCTATGATAGTCTATGGGGTAATGAGGCGCTATTTTTTTGGGTAGACAGGGTGGTCCTTGTAAAATCACTGTTGCATGACCGATGTTGATCCGAGTGTTGGATCAAACTCCGCAACGAAAGTCAACTGGTCAATGAAAAAATGGAACTGCACTCGGATGCCATTCTGATAGGAAAAGGTGGAGAAACCTCACCAGCGATGACACTCTGATCTCAAACACTGATTAAACTCATATGAGAAAATCACTGGGTGCATGAGCCCTTAGCCGAAAGTTTATCCAAGTGGATGATTTCAATCAAAATAGTTGATAGTTCAGGTGCAACGTAACCATAAGTTCCAAATGGAACCTGGAGAATAAGGAGATGAGATGTTCAATGCAGATGAACGGTGAATGGTGGTGTATGTCAACACGTTTCAAAATGATCCTCACCTCTTCTTCAAGAAGGGACTTTCCTGACGAAGAAGTGAGGATCACTTTGAAACGCATTGAAATAAAGCACCTTTCATCCGCATTCAACGTCTCGCTATCTCCTCATTCTCCAGCAGCGCAGAGACAACCACATTGGTCTTCTGGTTCCATTTGGACCTTTCTCCACCTCTGGACTTGTGCCTTCTCCAGCTGCTGTTTCTAAGCTATATACAGGGTTGTCGGGCAAAACTATACAAGGTGAGCAATCTCCCTATTCAGTTTTATTACATTTTTACTAGGTAAGAGACCCTTGTTTGTCCACAGCTCACTCTGAAGTTATCATTTTAGCTAACCGTTGTTGGACCACCATTGCCAGGAAGGAAAACTGTTTAGTCTAATAGTCTCTAGTTCGCAAAAGAGCTTTCTGTGAGAAAACATTTCCAAAAAGATCATGTTCTTCACCCAATATCATTGAACATGTATGGCAACATCTTCATGACTATTGACCCATAGATAGGCTTTTGACCACCGGTTGATCAGCCATCAACTTGCTTCTCTCTAATGTTCACGGGCAACTTTTCCGACTCGTTGAATCAAATCCCTGATGGAATCTAGCTAGAAATTTCTAAACCTTAGTCTGTATTGATGCAAAGGTTTTGGTAGACCTAACCGATTAGGACTACTGTAAAGTGATTACTTGTCTCTATCCGGAATATCTGTTTGATCCAAAAGACAAAAAAAGAATGCTTGGTTTATATTGCCTGTGTAGTGGTATCTGTAGGCACTTTTTTGGGAAGACGGTCTATGTACACAGTGTTCTTCTTTCTTTCTAGAAATCTAACTCCTTCTATTTCCGTGCATTGATTTCTTTGAGGAGCCAGTTCATGAATGAGCTGCTGGTGTCCTTGTAGACAGCTGTCTGTTTGTACAGCTCTCGCTGAGCATCCTTTGTGGCAGAAGCCAATCTTCCAGTCACGGCTTCTTTGTGAAGACTGTGCCACGAGTGGTCCTTATCTTCTTGGCTTGAAAAAGAAGCCCATGCTCACCAAGGCATGTCTTGTTTTATCAACAAACCACTTGAGCCTCTTCCCGCCTTCATGCATGCTGAGTTTGGCTCTTTACCAGGGCACAGCTGACCCAGAGAAGACCCCCTCGCTAATTGGCAGAAGAAAGCATTAGGGGTCAGTCATCTAGAACCTGTTTTAACTATTTAAGGCTGAGCTATATGAACCGTTGCGATTTATATGGTTGGATTGCTAGACAACTTATTTTATTAGTATTTCAAATTAAGAAAAAACTTTTACGGGAAAACATTTTTCTTTTTTAAAAAATTTAATTATTTTCTATTTGTCCGCAATTTTACTTTAGGCAAGATATACAGGCACGAGCTTAAATATTCCGCCTTGTGACCAGAGTGGTCTAAAAAGTTGTCAAAACAGGACGGATTTGCAGCTCGAGGCTTTTTTTTTTTTTTTCACTTTTTTTTTACTTTTACCCAGCTGTTACTCCACCTGCCTGTGCTTGACCCTCAGTACCCAGAGGTAATAAGTAGACAGAAGGGACCATTAGTGAAAATCCTTACAATATAGACTAAACCTTTAGGCTCCGTTAGTAATTCCTCACGCAGACTGATGGTAATCAATGATGTGTACGTATGCAAAATAAAAAAAATTGACAATATATTTTGTAATTTAAGCCAGTTAAGACACATGTTGCAGCCATGATGCAGTTTATGTTTGCGAAAAATCTAGCACAGCTGCCGCAAATTTGCTCAATTTGCCAAAATAGGATGCTCTGGTTTCGCCTCAAATGCAGAGTGAGGTCTACAGGAGAGTTTATTTGATGTTTCTTCTTTTTTTGGTGTGGTTTTATTTTTTTTTTCTTCCCTTTTCTGGTGTTCTTTCTACTTTAGTGTGTTTTTTGTCTTTTGGTACTGTTTCTTTTTTTGTTTTGTTTTATACCTTCTTTTTATTGTTCTTTATTCTTTGCTGTGTTTTCTTTTTTTGGTGTTCTCTCTTCTTTGGTGTGTGTTTCGTTTGGTTTTTTTTTTTGGATATTTTTTTCTTTATTGGTGTTCATTTTTGGTTTTGGTCTTCTTTGGTGTGTTTTTGTTTTTTGTGTTCTCTCCTTTTTTATGTGTTTTCTTTGGTGTTTTTCTTTTTTGGTGTTCTCTCTTTGGTGTGTTTTCTCTTTTTTTTTTTTTTCTTTCTTTGTTTTTTTGGTGTGTTTTTTTTTCAGTGTTCTTCTTTAGTGTGGTTTTTCTTTTTTGGTGTTCTCTCTTTGGTGTGTTTCTTTTTTTTTTTCCTTTTTCGGTGTTCTTTTTTGGTTTTGGTGTTCTTATTTGTGTGTTTTCTTCTTGTGGTGTTTTTCTTTTGGTGTGTTTTTTTCCTCTTTCAGTGTTCTTTCTCTCTTTGGTGTGTTTTTCTTTTTTGGTGTTGATCCTTCTTTTTATTCATTCTTCTTTGGTGTGTTTTTTTCTTTTTTTTGTGTTTTTTTTTTTTTTGTGTTTCTTCTTTTTTAGTGTTCTTGCTTTGATATGTTTTCTTTTGTGTGTAGTTTTTTTTTTTCTTTTTTCGTATTTTCTTTATTGGTGTTTTTTGGGGTTTTTTTTTTTTCTTCCTTTTCTTCCTTTTTTATTTTTGAAGAAATTGAAAAGAAAATTGGACGTTTAGCAGCAAAAAACAGTTTATTACGTGTGTAATTATTCTGACACAGCTGATCCTGAGGGGTGTTATACTGACAGGCCTTATGGGTAGATTCGCAGTGCAAAAGAAATGTCTAAATATCATGTCCTGACAGAAGCCTTTGACAGGAAGCAGAAGCGGAGTATAAATCTAGTTGAGCATTTTACAGCTTGGTGTTTATTTTGAGCTTTCAAAATTGGTTTAGAGCCCATTTTAATGGCAGGGTCAGCAATTCAACTAAAATAAGCATCCCCTGCCAAGTGCAAATAACACCAAAAAATGGTTGTAATTATTTTAATTTTTTTTTTTTTCTAAAATGTTACTTTTTTCTTTTTGTCTTTTTTTTGGATAAGTTAAATTAACCATGTAAATTGAAGCATTTGCAATAACTTGAAAGGACTTGTCCACTACGAAGATAGTTAATTAAAACGGAGCATGTTTTGATTGATCTCTGTGAAGCAGCCTGCCATTTTTTTTTTTCATTTTTTATTTTAAAACCGAAAAGCATGCAGTACCCTGCCCGTGGGCATGTCTAAGTCCCAGCAAGACTTAATATTATCCTAGAGGTCACATTCCCTATAGAAATCTTTATTTGAATATTGATTTATTTGAATTTGGAATAAATGGCGCTATAATAATAAATAATAATAATTTGAATGGGGCTAAACTGCAATACCAGAAACTGCCAATAAACTAGAGTGGCACTGTTTTGTTGGTTTTTTTTATTATTTTTATATATATATATATATATATATATATATTATAATATAGATTTTTTTTTTTTTTAATGTTTTATTACCAAACTCCTTTTTAAGATCTGAATGATCCACCCACAACTCATAACCATAACATGGTTTACTATAAATTAGAGAGCAATGTAATATGTGGCCCAATTGTCCTTCCAATAGTTATCATAAGGGCTCCATGTTATGAAATTACGTCTTCCATTGGTGGTTGGATATCAATTGGTGGAAGAGAAGAAATGGGTTGTCATGTGCCGATGCCGGATAGATTCAGGAGAGTAAATGATAGATTTTATTGTTCTAGTTCTACGCGTTTTGGAGCTAACATGGTCCTTCTTCAGGATCTACCAATGTCAATGGTGGTTGGATATTAATCTTTTGCTTTTTTTTTTTGGCTTGTAGACTACCTTACCGGAGAATTGGGCACTCTTGATGATCTAATGTTTGCTGTTGGAGAGACCATTGAGTTGTCATGCAGCGTGGAGAGCCCTTCCATGTCAATCTTCTGGTTAAAAGATGGGATTGCAATTAAGGAAAGCAACCGAACGCACACGAGACAGAACCTGCTGAAGATCACAAATGTCTCCTACGACGATTCGGGGATTTATAGCTGCACTTTGTTGCAATCTACTGAGTTTCTCCGGAACTTTACGATCAGAGTAGCTGGTAAGTTTATGACTTTTTGTGTTTGAGAGTTTACTATTTGCAGCCAACCTTGGGTACAAATGATGGAGACAATTTTTAGAAAACTCGATTGGTCAAAAATGTCATTGACATCCTATCAGAAGCCTAAAGGGGTGTTCCGGTTTCAGAAAACTCCTGTTCCCTTTTTAAAAAAATAAACGAAGGTACTTTACTTGTCTTCCCCGTGTCCTTTGCTAAGTCTCCACTGCTTTTCCCAGTGTCTGTTATTGTCTATAGTGCTGACATCACTTTGAAAGCGCTGCAGCCAATCATTGAACTGACGGCTGCAGCACTGCAACTAAGGCTGCTTCCACTCTTCTTTCCGATCTCCGTTCAGTGGTCCTATGGGGGTTTCGTACGACAGGGCCTTTGACTATAATGGTGCAGACAGAGTCACTGTGTGCTCTGTCATGCACCATTTTCGGGAGTATACGCCTTCCGGAGGCGGACACCCAGACGGTGACTCCATCTGCACCATTATAGTCAATATAGTCAATGGCCTCGTCAGTGCATACATTCAACACCAATTTTGCGGGAGGATTCGGACAGAAGCCCCGACAGGACCACTGAACACAGTGTGAAAGCGGCCTAAGGCAGCGCCACGGAGATCCATTATTGTTTGCATCAATGGAGACTCGGCATTAGACATGGGGAGGATTACTAAAGCACAGTTTGGTTTTTTTGTTTGTTTTTTTTAAAGGGGTTGCCACTACTTGGAAAACCCCTGCTCATTTCCTCATTCGCCCCCGTAAAAATAAATAAGCCTATACTCCCCTCCAGTTTCGGCCACGGTTCCAACGATCTCTAAAGTCGCGTTTCCCGGGTCCACGTGACATTGTCATGCCACGTGAGCCGCATGACCAACCAGTGCGAGCTTCTTTCTTCTCGCCGTTGGATGTTTGAGCAGGAAGTCAGCGCTGCACTCACATCCTGCTCAAATGTCCGAAGGCGGGGAGACAGATATTGGGCGCGGGTCTCATGTGTCATAACAATCAGCGCCCAGTAGAATGTGAGTACAGTATAAGCCGACCCAAGCATAAACTGAGGCACCTTATTTTACCACAAAAACTGGAAACTTATTGATTCAAGTATAAGCCTAGGGTGGGAAATGCAGCAGCTACTGGTAAATTTCAAAAATAAAAATAGATACCAATAAAATGTAATGTGCCCCATCCTTGTGCCCTGTAGTAATGTGCCCATCCCTGGCTCCCCCTTTTAGTAATGTGCCCACCCGTGTCCCATCATTTTCTCCCCTTTGTAGTAATGTGCCCATCCTTGTCTTCCCCTTGTAGTAATGTGCCCATCCTTGTCTCCCCCTTGTAGTAGTGTGCCCTTCCTTGTCTCCCCCTTGCAGTAATGTGCCCATCCTTGTCTCCCCCTTGTAGTAATGTGCCCACCCTAATCTCCCCCTTTTAGTAATGTGCCCACACTTGTCCCATCATTTTCTCCCCTTTGTAGTAATGTGCCCATCCTTGTCTCCCCCTTGTAGTAATGTGCCCATCCTTGTCTCCCCCTTGTAGTAATGTGCCCATCCTTCTCTCCCCCTTGTAGTAGTGTGCCCTTCCTTGTCTCCCCCTTGCAGTAATGTGCCCATCCTTGTCTCCCCCTTGTAGTAATGTGCCCACCCTCATCTCCCCCTTTTAGTAATGTGCCTACCCTTGTCCCATCATTTTCTCCCCTTTGTAGTAATGTGCCCATCCTTGTCTCCCCCTTGTAGTAATGTGCCCATCCTTGTCTCCCCCTTGCAGTAATGTGCCCATCCTTGTCTCCCCTTTGTAGTAATGTGCCCATCCTTGTCTCCCCCTTGCAGTAATGTGCCCATCCTTGTCTCCCCCTTGTAGTAATGTGCCCATCCTTGTCTCCCCCTTGCAGTAATGTGCCCATCCTTGGCTCCTGTAGTAATGTTCCCCGTCCTTGTGCCCATCCTTTAGTAATGTTCTCATACTGGTCCCCTAGTATGCCGTTGTTCTCATACACACACAAAAATTCTTCTCAGCTGTCCTCAGTTCCCGCAATGTCTTCCTGCCTGCTTCTTGCGGACCGCAGGCACATAGACCCCTCTATGCTCTCGGCCGATACATGGGGCTGTCGTCATCGCTTTATTTCAGTTGAATTCTTTGCGACATTCAATGCTTCAGTTGAATGCTTTGCAGTGCCGCAAACCATTCAACTGAAGTAAAGCGATGACGACAGCGGCGGCCCCGTGTACCGGCGGGATCATCGAGGGGTCTGTGTCTGCGGTCTAAAGAAGCAGGTAAGAGGACATCGCTGGATCGGAGGACAGGTGAGAATACTTTTTTTTTTGTGGAACCCTCACTTGAGTATAAGCCGAGGGGGGCATTTTCAGCTTAGAAAAATGGGCTGAAAAACTCTGCTTATACTCTAGTATACACGGTATGTAAGTTCTTTTCAATGGTCCTTCAGATTCCACTTCCTAACATCAAAAATTGTAAACCCCTGAGCCACCGTTGAAGACCAAAGAGGGGCCATAAGGAGTTAATTATCAACACATAATTATAAAGTAATTACCAGAGCATGTAATTAATTATTAGAACCAGCTGGGTCAGCTGTAGATCAACACTATCTTTGCTTCGCGTAAGGCGACTCTACTGCCTGAGTAGAATTTCTAACATCTCTGAGAGGGGTAGACGGCAGGACGTCGTCTACTTCACTAGAAGCTACCGGCTGACCCTAAGAAGTTGTGGATCGGATCTCAGGGGGGAATCTCTGTCTCTGTCCAGGATTAAGAGGAAAAATCAAACACTTTCTCAATCGCACCTCTTATTTTTCTTTTTTGGAACTGCCACCTTCTCGTACATCTGCTTTTAATCATTATTATTTAAAATTCCACCAGACGTTTGGAGGTCACATCAATTAAATAGTCAAACGAGCATTTTTTTGGCACTTTTTAGTGCCCCTCCCGCCCTCTTTCCTAAAACCCATCACCTTACTCTTGTCTATTAAACCGTAACAAGAGAAGAGTCACTAGAACTCCTCCAGAGGTCCTGAAATGTGTTTTTGTCTATAAAATTGCATTAAAATGCTTTAGAGATCAAGGGTGCAAGTTGGGGGCTGGAATTGGGCAGCTGGTGGTACTTTCGGAATAGAAAACAGCTGTGCGTCCACCGAGGTGATAAAATGTTTTGATAGTAGGGAGAGTAATAATGGAGACTTTTTAAAGGATCAAATCTCCTATTCTCTGGGCTCCATTGTGGTTTAAGGGGGTAAGTGGGCTCAGGCTCAAGCCGAAAATGTTTATTTAATTTTTTTGTTTTTTCATTCTCAAACACAACAATTTTTCTTGTTGTTATTTTTTGGATTTCTGGTTAGAAGTAAAATAAACTATCAAAAATACAGGAGACTATTTCTTTGGGGTCTAGTTCTTTACAAGAATGTTCAACCATTTTTGAATAAATGAAAAATATTAAGGTCTGTCGTGAATGTTGTTAGCTACAGTTCCCCGGATAGCCAGAAGTGCCGCTGTGCATGGGAAACCTTAAAGAGGTGGTCCACTACAAAGCATATTGGCCACATCGATGTAAAGCTGTGACAGAAGACTTTTTCTAAATACCTTCTTTTGTCCATTCTGCCTCTGAGCAGCGCTATCGCTGTCCACTCCTCCCTATCACGTGACCCGGGCTGCAGTGACCTCTGATGTACGGTGATGTTACGTCAACTTCCGGAATTGGAAGTTGACCCGGCATCATCGAGACAGGACTCAGTCTCTGTGAGTGACTGGACTGTGGGTAGTTTCACCGCACATCCCAGCCCAACATCGGTCATGCTTTCGGTGCTCTGCGGTGATGGAGAGAACACGCGAGATGATGGCCTGTGACGTGTGGTGAAACTCTACCCACAGCTCAGCCACTCACGGAGACTGGCTATTGCCTCGGTACTGTCTCCGTGAGTGACTGAGCTGTGGGTAGAGTTTCACCACACGTCACAGGCCGCATCTCGCATGTTCTCTCCTTCACCGCAGAGCACCGCAAGCACGACCGATGCTGGGCTAGGATGTGCGGTGAAACTACCCACAGCCTAATCACTCACAGAGACTGAGCCCAGTCTCGATGATGCCGGGTCACCTTCCAATTCTGGAAGTTGACGTGACATCACCGGACATCAGAGGTCATTGGGGATGAGCGAATAGTGATGGTGCCTCTCACAGACAGAATAGACAATAGAAGTCTTTTGTCTCAGCTTTACATCGATGTGGCCACTATGCGTTGTAGTGGACCACCCCATTAAGGCTATGTGCACACACTGCAGATTTTGTGCAGAAATTGTCTCCGGCGTGTGCACATACCCTAAAGCTGGATTTTGACCTGTAGATTTCTGACCATAACGAGTTTTGATCATAAATCTAACTGGTCAATTTGGTCAGCGCCTTTTGAACTGTCTGAGGCAAACCGTATTGGGCCGGTCCAATGAAAGTGGTCTTATTAATGCTTATTTGGCCGATTATCGACAAGTTTAAAGGAGCCTTAACACTTAACACTTAAAGAAGTAGATTTTTAGCATGACCAGATGTTGGGCCAAAACTGCCTGAAAATAGCCATCTTTTCACAAAAGTTTAGATGGAAACTCATGGCATGTGCATTAAATCTTGTCTGGTTCCATGACCCCATGTAGATTGGTACCACTAGGGATTTTTGTTCATGATACCAGACAATTAAAGGGGTTGTCCAGTGAAAACAAGTTATCACCGTTCCATAGAATAGGTGATGACTTATCAATGAGTTGGGTTCCAACCACCGCACCGATCAGCAAAATGGGCAAACTTTTTTTATCCTTGTACGCATTCCCATAGGGCTGCCATTCATTACCAATTTCCTGCAGTCCTCTAGGGAATGAATGGAGTGGCAGTTGGGCATCTGACCGACTGCCGATTTTGTAGATGGGATGAAAGTGCCCTATCAAGGACAAAAGTTTCCCATTCTGCCGATCAGTGACGATCTCAATGGTCTGACCCCCATTAATCCTACGTTTTCACCTATCCTGTATTTTTATTTATTTATTTTTAAACCTAAAAAGCCTCTGTTCTTTTTGTTTAGATTTTTTTTTTTCTTTTCCTGTTTATTGAATTTTTATCTACTTTTCACAAGGGAAAATTAATTGGCCATGTTGTAATAACTTTTCCACTTCTCACCCTGCAACAAGAAAAAAAAATTAAATTGTGTGATTGGCCCTTTAACAGACTTTTTTTTTTTTTTTATTCCCAATTTTGTCTTTTTTATCACTTAACAGTAAAAAAGAATGCTATTTTCTCCATTTATCTGGGTTTTATAACCTTTTGGTGGCTTGTTGTAAATCCCAAATCCCTATATCTCCCGTGTGATTGATCATGTAAATGCAAAAATGCTATGATTGTAAAGACGAATGGCTTCTTTAACAGAAAAAAAAAATATGTGACCTGCCGTTGCTTTATATTGTCTAAAATAGTTCTCATTTTTCTGCCGGCAGCAGTCATACATTATGTAATAGGAATGAGAAGTAATTCTGAGTGGAAATATTCACACTGTATTCCCTCCGGCAGAAAGCTCAGTGGAATTGCTAACAGCCATTGTCGAGCCTCCTGCCTTCTTTTTCTTTTTTTCTTTTATAGAGACATCAGAATATTTTAGCCGGCTGCGTTGTGTTTGCTGTGATATCCGTGTACTTCCATATTCTAACCACAAGCCCCCCACCCCCTGCTCTTTTTTTTTTTTTTTGTTGCGTTTTATCTTTTCATTCATTATTTGACTTGTTTGTTTACCTTTGTGCAAGAATTCTTCTAGTTATGGCAAAGTGCGTTGTGCTGGTTTTTTTTTCCCACGTCGACCAAGAGTTCTACCTAGACCGACTTCTTCCTCGTCCTTCTTTAGCTAGTGAAAGTTAGGGAAACTGTGGCATTAATCTTTCGGCCCAGTACCACCAAGGGCCATGCATCGTTTCTGCTCTTTGGCACCCTGCATCGAAGGCGTTATTAGATTGAGGGTCTGACCGCTAGGATCCCCACGGTCCTGTCATCCCCACGGTCCTGTCATCCCCACGGTCCTGTCATCCCCACGGTCCTGTCATCCCCACGGTCCTGTCATCCCCACGGTCCTGTCATCCCCACGGTCCTGTCATCCCCACGGTCCTGTCATCCCCACGGTCCTGTCATCCCCACGGTCCTGTCAGCCACACACACGCTCCCGTCAACCCCACACACGCTCCCGTCAACCCCACACACGCTCCCGTCAGCCACACACACACGCTCCCGTCAGCCACACACACACGCTCCCGTCAGCCACACACACACGCTCCCGTCAGCCACACACACACGCTCCCGTCAGCCACACACACACGCTCCCGTCAGCCACACACACACGCTCCCGTCAGCCACACACACACACACACACGCTCCCGTCAGCCACACACACACACACACGCTCCCGTCAGCCACACACACACACACACACGCTCCCGTCAGCCACACACACACACACACACGCTCCCGTCAGCCACACACACGCTCCCGTCAGCCACACACACACACGCTCCCGTCAGCCACACACACACACACACGCTCCCGTCAGCCACACACACACACACACGCTGCCGTCAGCCACACACACACACGCTGCCGTCAGCCACACACACACACGCTGCCGTCAGCCACACACACACACGCTGCCGTCAGCCACACACACACACGCTGCCGTCAGCCACACACACACACGCTGCCGTCAGCCACACACACACACGCTGCCGTCAGCCACACACACACACGCTGCCGTCAGCCACACACACACACGCTGCCGTCAGCCACACACACACACGCTGCCGTCAGCCACACACACACACGCTGCCGTCAGCCACACACACACACGCTGCCGTCAGCCACACACACACACGCTCCCGTCAGCCACACACACACACGCTCCCGTCAGCCACACACACACACGCTCCCGTCAGCCACACACACACACGCTCCCGTCAGCCACACACACACGCTCCCGTCAGCCACACACACACGCTCCCGTCAGCCACACACACACGCTCCCGTCAGCCACACACACACGCTCCCGTCAGCCACACACACACGCTCCCGTCAGCCACACACACACGCTCCCGTCAGCCACACACACACGCTCCCGTCAGCCACACACACACGCTCCCGTCAGCCACACACACACGCTCCCGTCAGCCACACAAGCATGGTACGTCTCCAATCACTGTCCATGGTTCTTCAGAAGATGGTTGAATACAGCGTGCTACTATTTCTGCCAGTCTCATAGACTATTGCAATTGGTGGGGCTCTCAGTGGTTGTATCTCTAGCCAGTAGGAGTGGAAAGGGTTAATTGCCGCGCTGCTGAGTCCTTTATCTTCAAGATGTGACTTTATTCTATGCATTTTGGAGTTACCCTCCTTCATCAAGATCATCACTTTGTCGTAATGGGATCCAAAAAGTTAAGATTCTGATGAAGGTGGCTAACCCCGAAATGCGTGGAATATAGTCACATCTTGAAGATAAAACACTCATCTTTATTGCACAGCAGTGCGGCAATTACCCCTTTCTACTCTTACCGGCTATGACAAGGTATCCTCAATTCTCACGCTGCAGCAGCTGATTTTCCAAGGCTTTTCCCAGTGGTTGTGTTTGACACCAACCCCTCGTCAGTCAGAACTTCAACAATCAGGAAGATCTCACCTATTCATTGGGTGTAGAATAACTTACAAACTTGAGAATACTATTCTAACTTTTTGGGTTTTTTGTTTTTTAACTACCAGCAAGGTCAAGCTACTTGTGACCAAGGCATGTTTTAATTGCCTTTTCCTCTTTTCTCACAGACATGCCGTCATCTGGCGATGATGAAGATGACGATGACGAAGCTGAAGAAAGAGGTTGGTGTTTGTTTCTTTTTCATTTTGACGTGTTTGCTTCACACGGTTTTGCCATGTTTGTGTCTCGCAAAGCCAAGATGGCCACTACGGAAGTTGTCACACACCTTACCCAGACTGAACGATCTCTCCTGTGCCATTTTTTACATTATACCATTATGTCCAGATCCATAATAAGCTATTATTTTTGCAAGAGGATAATACTTGTTGCGTGCCATATGTCGAGGCAGCAGTTCGAAGGTCTAGGAGAGAAGTCTACCATAACTAGCTGTAGATGGTGAAGACCACCTAGATCTTTATGCTTTTTAGGGGGTGAACAAGTGTCAGAGGTGCCTCACCGTTCATGATTCTTCCATGAGCCGGTATATAAAGCTTCTTTAAAGCTTCCCATCATCCATATACCAATATTGGTCACATCCTTCAATATCAACAGGTTCAGCCAAGAGTTAAGTGTTTGGGGGTACCAGCCAACTGATTGTCTTGGGGGATGTTGATTGGGCACGTCCAGTTTCGGACTGCTGATTGCTTTGTTCTCCCAGAAGTAATCCCCCGGCAGAAATATCTGTCTGCGGTTTTCTCATAGAAACCACTTGAGTGCTCGGCCAACGAGCCCTCCTATGTATTGGAGAGATTGCGGTCTGCTAAACGATTGCCCAAGGCATCGCTTGTGGGCGGGTTTCTTATAGACCTGAACTATCGGAGATCTTGGCCATGCCACTGATCACCCTTTTTTTCTCTTCTTGGTGGACATCAAACTCTTGCCCATTGGATGTTTATGGGATATATGCCATCAAAGTATTCTTCTAAAAGTCCTCTGAGTACAAAGTCTAAAAATGATACGTATTTTTCGCATTCACCAGTTCTAAAAGTGTGTAACTAAACTGAATTT
>NC_134353.1:62351152-62408652 GCF_048569485.1 Anomaloglossus baeobatrachus
TGTCGTTAATGCGGCTGGTCTCCGCCCCTCCGCTTCTATTTGTGGGCCGCTGTGTGACATCGCTGTGACGGCGAATGAACCTCCCCCTTAACAAAGAGGTTGTTCGCCACCCACAGCGACGTCGCTAGGAAGGTAAGGATGTGTGACTGGTACTAGCGATTTTGTCCACCACGGGCAGCGATTTGCCCGTGACGCACAAACGACGGGGGTGGGTGCTTTCACGAGCTACATCACTAGCGATGTTGCTGCGTGTAAAGCAGCCTTCATTATTAACAGAGCCACTCTTTGTTATTAAGCATTATTTTTGGGAACTAGTCCTGTGTTTAGGGTTGGATAACCTCTTTAATTAATCTTTTATAAAGCACTTGGTACGGCTAAAAATAACAAGACTCAAATCTAACCTTATCAACGCCCTGGCGCCTTTGTCTCATCCTTTCCTTGGTCCCCTGCTTATCCTCGTTCATACGGAGATATGATTTTGACACAATCTGTGACTGCTGCAGCCAATCATTGACCACAGTGGTGATCTCCGTGGTGTTAATATATCACCATAACTGCTGATTATTGGCTGAATCGGAGAAAATGTTCACACATCATGTCCTTTCTGGAGCCCGACAAGACCAGGAAAGTGTTGACAAACCTGATCTATAAGTTGATTGTTAATTGTTAATTTCAACCATTGTATATAGAAAAAGAAGGGGGGGGGGGGAGGAATTTCCTACCTTTTGGACAACCCCTTTTAATGGAAGCCTAAGATAAAATAGAGAAGGACATCATGGTCAGAAAAAATAGAAGGAACAAGGTGATGAGGAAGACCAGCAACCCGATGGCTTGATACTATCAAGATAATGGCAGAGAAGACCCTGGCAGGACGTATCTAGGCGGAGAAGACCCTGGCGGGACGTATCTAGAAAGAGAAGACCCTGGCGGCACGTATCTAGGCAGAGAAGACCCTGGCGGGACGTATCTAGGAGGAGAAGACCCTGGCGGGACGTATCTAGGCGGAGAAGACCCTGGCGGGACGTATCTAGGCGGAGAAGACCCTGGCGGGACGTATCTAGGCGGAGAAGACCCTGGCGGGACGTATCTAGGCGGAGAAGACCCTGGCGGGACGTATCTAGGCGGAGAAGACCCTGGCGGGACGTATCTAGGCGGAGAAGACCCTGGCGGGACGTATCTAGGCGGAGAAGACCCTGGCGGGACGTATCTAGGCGGAGAAGACCCTGGCGGGACGTATCTAGGCGGAGAAGACCCTGGCGGGACATATATAGGCGGAGAAGACCCTGGCGGAACGTATCTAGGCTGGACAAGATCGATCTTCCTACACAGCGTTCATCCATCAAGTCGCCATTGCTCAAGATCGCGAAGGCCATTTAAAAGAAAGAAGAAAAAATACCAAAGGCACTTCTGGACCATAGGGTGTGGAAGAAAATTGACTAGCGATGAGCGAATCTGAGGTTTAGTGCTCATACCAAACATAGACTTTACAAAAAAAAAAACTAAACCGTTTAGATTCAGAGTTCGGGTGCTTTCCGTATGAATGCCACTTGTGCGCGAGCATCGCAGTTCTCGGGTACGCTTTGTGCTCAGCCCAGTGCGAGCCGCTTGCAGTGTTTGAACGTCTCGCACCGGGGGTGACAACAGCGTGATCGGATGTAGTGTGCACCAAACAAAAAATATGGAAAAAGCCTGCCTACCCTCCCTTAGATGTGTTCGATTTATGGCTAGCTGCATGTGTGGGGAGACCCAAACTGCCCAATTAGTGACATCTATTGGGTTTCAGGTCAAGTCCGGGTCCCAAACTGATCTCAATTTAAAGTTCGGCTGAACCCGCCAAATCGAACTTCAACGAGTCCGCTCATCTCAGAAATTGATCTATTTTAATGATTGCAACCCCCTTTAACTTTTTTAATCTCAGCTTCCTAAAATAGAACTTCTTCCCCATAGTAACCATTTTTTTTTTTTGCATAATTTTTAAAGTAGATTAATAAAAAAAAATATATGCAAAAGTTTTAATTCTCTTCCTCCCATTTTTGGAGATACGCTTTTCTGGTTGCGCTCGTTGCAGGTGGTCTTGGACGTCGTAGTCTGACACTGAGCCTTGTTGGGTGCTGTCAGTTTTGGAACGACACCAGTAGGCACTTGAAGTCGGGAATGTTCTTAGTGATGGGAAAGGGACTGTCTGCTTTTATAACTCGAAGCTTCTGCCAGATTTGGTTACGGCCAAATGCTCTGAACATTTTGTTAAGGTGCAGTTAATGTCTGTGCTGGATGATGCTCTTGTTTTACAACTTGTGATGATGACGCAAGTGGCTTCTTATCTATATGGCTTCTTCACCTTCGATGTTGTCTGTATCATCGAAAATATAAAAAATTGTAAATCTGACAACATTTGATAAATCTTAATATTAAATTAAAACCTTTAATTTCATCGGATTAATCCTTTTTGCTGAGTGGGTCTCGCAATCCAATCCCGCATGTAAGCTTTTCCAAGTTACCCTTTAGGCCAAAACAGGAAAGCCCAGTGGAAACCTGTAGCTAAAACTTAGTAGAGTAAGGTTTATGGCACAATTATGGGATCTCAAGAAGGGTTGAAACCTGTCATTAGATAAAAAACTTGGCACACCAAAAATGAGTATAAGGACTTTTATTATACAAGCAATCCAAAAAATTTAACGTTTCGACCCCTATATTTGGGTCTTCATCAGACACAATAGATTCTTGTGTAGGGATAGGCCTTTAAGATGATGACACTGTCAAAATCACTGTGAGATCTATTGATAAATCAGATTGTTATGTATAGATATAATGGCACAGTATAGCAGAGCGTCTTACAAACCTAGGTTGCCCTAATTTGAACCCTGGCCCCCCCAGTGTGGCTACTACTTTGGATTACCCCATTGTGAAAATGTTTGGCCTTAAAGGGAACCTGTCACCAGATTTTGGTCTTATAAACTAATACTAGCACCTAAAGCAGCGCCTGTGCTGCATTCCATGAAGGTGCATGTAACCCCCCCCCCTTCCCTGTAGACCCCAAAAATACCTTTATAAAATCTCCAGCCCTGTATGTAAATTGTCCCATCCACGTAGGCTGGCAAAATCTCTATATTCCCAGCTGGGGCAGGCGCACTTCGCCCTGTTGCAGGTAAAGCCGAAAACATAGGTGCGCCGGTGCGAACCGGCAAATTCTCTACGTAAGTGGGAGATTTTGCCTAGTGATGTGGATGAAGCAGATGACGTCATCCACATCACTGGGCAAAATATCGCGCCTGTGTGGAGAACTCGCCGGTTTGTGCAGGCGCACCTGTGTTTCTGGCTCTGCCCGCAATAGGGCAGAGCAAAGTGCGCTTGCGCGAGCCGGGCATATCTCTGCGCGGGATTTTGCCCACCTACGTGGATGGTGTCCGAGGCACAGGAGGAGGGTGAAAAGAGGGACAGGAGGCGCAGATTAGGACACCGATCTGACCGGACCGGACAATTTATATACTGGGTAGGAGATTTTATAAGAGTATATTTTTGGGGTCTTCAGGGAGGTGAGTAGGGGGTCTGAGGGGGTAACATGCACATCCATGGAATTCAGCACAGGTACTGCTTTTGGTGCTAGCTTCATTTTAGAAGGCCAACATCTGGTGACAGGTTCCCTTTAAAAACCCTTTATTGTTAAATCCGCCATCTTTTTTCGCTGTCCTAATTTTACTAAAGTCCAAAAATACCCAGTTATAAATTAGATTAACAGTGTGAAATGTAATTATTAACTCTTCAAAAATAATTTTTTAACTATTTTTTTGCTAATTTTTCTGATTTAGTATTTAGGACACAATTTTTTACTTTCCAAGTAGAAACTATTGTCTGTAATTGTTAGTCCTTCCTAACCAAACTCCTAAAAAATAAAATCTATAATATATTCCGAAGCTGAACAGCAGAAGTAATTTTCCATTGCGGAGGACTGTAGGGCAGTAGTTCGAGTGACTGATAACTTGTATTTAGTGTTACCGCAGAAAAAAAAAATTGCCTATTTTTTTTCTTCCAGCAATGTGTGAATAATAGATTTTTTCTGCCGTAATGTCGCGTCCTTTCTTAAAGGTAAATTCCGTGTCCCATTTATAAGAATCCCAAATCTTATGTATTGGAATCCTATGAAGTGATTTACGGCTTATTTAACATTGAACCGGAGCCCAGAATCCTCATCGGTTACACTTTGTCTAGATAAAGACTTAACTTTTCATAAGTTTCAGATTACAGATTAAAATTTATTCCCTTTTTTTTTGTCCTTTTCCAGTGAGGTGACGTGGATTTAAGTGGTGATTTTGCTAGTTGGAAAGCAGTATGGAGGGTTTGAGAAGTCATTTTAAGTGCAGTATTTCTGCTTTAGGAGACGATGTCTTGTCTCTAAATTATTTCTAAGCTACGTAAATTCAAAATTATTTCCCCATAAATTCTAAAACACAAATGTCTAAATTTCCTGTTCCATCAAGGTCAGAAATTCCCAGACCTCTTGGTTTCTTAGAAAGTTGGAGCCGGGCTGCCAATGCTCGGAGAAGTTTTTTAAAAAAGTTTTTTTAGCTGTTTTTCTGTTGCTATGTATTGGAGTTGATTGGGTAATATGATCAGTACCCAGGTCCTGCAGCTATGTTTGTACTCCTTGACCGTTTATCCAGATACTCCTCCTACCTACCGGCATCCCCACTGGTAGGCTTGGCGCGACATCATGCAACAACACTGACATTGTGTTGGGCTTCTCCGGCATTACGGCGGGTAAGAGAAGAGTTGCAGGGTTCCAGTCCGACAGCATGGAGTACCAGTTGACCAAGGTCTTGAAAATCTGTTTGCTCCATCTTTAGACTACCACTAGACCAAGGTCCTGAAAATCTGTTTGCTCCATCTCAAGACTACCACTAGACCAAGGTCCTGAAAATCTGTTTGCTCCATCTCCAGACTACCACTAGACCAAGGTCCTGAAAATCGGTTTGCTCCATCTTAAATGTATATGTAAAAAATGAAATTTGATCATGGAGTGATCTTGTCGACTCCAAATCTAAAGTAATGGATATCTATTTTGCCTCCACTACGTGTTTAGGGTGCCATTGAGTCTTCATAAAAGAACCACCTGCCTTTTAGGGCTCATGCAGATGACCATATTTTCAGTCCGAGTACAATCCGATAACACATCGAATTGCACTCGAACGAATGTTATTCAATGAGGCAGTGCACATGGACCATTTTTTTTTCCTCGGTCCGAGTAGTCCAACGTAAAAAAGAAACTCAACATGCATGATTTGCCTCACGAGAACTGGATGGCACTTAGCCATTCAAGTGTATGGGTCTGTGGAAAGAAAGTCGAACCGCACTCTGATGACGTCCTAGTGCGGTCCAATTTTCACGGACTAACAGAATGGAGATAAGTGAGAAACTTTTGTCTGGGTCCATAGAAAAAAGTTGAACCGCACTTGGATAACACCCAAGTGTAGTCCAATTTTCACGGGCTAATAGAAGGGAGACGATGGAGAAACCTTTGTATATAGGTCCATACAAAAAAGTTGAACTGTACTCAGATGATATCCCAGTGAAGTCCAATTTTCACGGACAAACAGAATGGAGAAGATGAAGAAACTTTTTTTGTTATTTCTTTAAATACTTCTCCACATCTGAGAGAAAAGGATCCATTTCTGATCAAACTCTGATTAGAATCTGATTTAGCACAATCGGACCTGTTTTCTCGGATAGAGAAAATATGGTCTTGTGAACCCAGCCTCAGGTTGTTTTAGATATGTTATCACCTATCAAAGTCTTTCAAAGGCTCAATTATTAATTGGCGTCATGTACGTGAGTATTCCATTCACATTGTCCCTCTCAGTTTTCAAGTACAGTATGAAAGATGATGTCTTTCTCAGTTACCTGGTTATGAAGCTCCTTCATCATGTAAGTGTTATCCATAAGACGTTCGTAGAACTTTCCCCAGCCGTAACAAATCTAAGACTTTTGGTTCCCAAGTGTCCACCCCAAGAAAAAGTGACACCTGTTGACAAAAGGTGGTTTGTTTTGGAAGTCCACGAACAACTTGTTCTACCTTACGTTAAAGTATCTGTTTTCAAAAAAGTTCGTTAAAATTTCAGCTGGAACAAGTAAAATCTTATCCAATGTCCGAATTCCGTTTTGGTGGTCACAGACATTGGATGAAAATCTGATAGATTTTAGAAGACCTATTTGTACACATGGATTCTACTGTCCATTGAAGGGAGTTTTTTGGCTCCTTCTATTAAAAAATAAAATCCAAAGAATGTCAGACATTTTTCTCCTGTTTAGACAAACCGCAAATCATTTCAGAATTGTTGAAGGACGGCAGGTTATACAATATGGTGGTCAGTTTTTCTTTAAGATATCAAAGGGTATTCTAGGTCTACGGTGGGTATTCTACAGTCTACGACCACTGTATAAGAGAATGTTAATCGCAGCCTCGGTGTATCTCTGATTTCCAAATGTCCCACATCAGAGAGAAGCTTCATTTTTCACAAAGTCTCTATGTGCTACGCTTCTGTTTTTTTTTTTTTTCCAGGTGTTTGATTGTAGGTGGCATTGACCTCGATAGATCTTGCACCCTGTGTTTTTTTGGAACCAATTAAAACCACCTGGTCACCGGTGACTGCACAAATTACGAGATTCTAGTCAACCAAAGCAAATAAAAAGAAAAAAAATTATAATGGATTCTTATTGTTTCTGCCAAATTCTGATGGGCTTAACATGTAATTACATTGAGCTTCCCAAAATCCTTGGCAAACAGTTTCTAATACCTCTAAAACAACAAAGCGTGAACTGTGCACTGTGGCCAGTTTATTTATCTAGTATTTATTTTGGAAATTGTAATGTATTTAAGGAGGTCCTCTAAAAATTGTAAGCCCTTCTCTTCCATAAATTTCATTATTTTTTTTTCATTTTTTTTAATGTATTTTTTTTTTTTTTTAAAGCTTTAGCCATTTGGGGCTAATTATAGTATAGCCCTCGTCACAGCTTATATATATTTTTTTTACTTATTTTAAATTAAATATTTTGTTTACTGAAGATTTTTTTACTTGTATCTATTTTTTTGCATTTTATCATTACTATTACTTTTTAAGCCCTTTTTAAAATACCTTTTTTTCTATCCATGTGGGGCTAATTACCTTATAGCCCCAGCCTTATATGTATGTATGTATGTATGTATGTGTGTATGTATGTATGTGTGTGTGTATCATATATATATATATATATATATATATATATATATATATATATATATATATATATATAATATATTTTTTTTGTTTTACTGAGGGTTTTTTTAACTTATCTATTTTTTTTGCTTTTTATTATTTATTATTTAAGCCCTTTTCAAAATTCCTAACTTTTTTTTTTAAAGTTTTATCCATTTGGGGCTAATTCTTATAGTTCCAATCACAGCTTATATATTTGTGGGGTTTTTTTTGCTTTTTTTTATTATATTTTGTTTACTGAGGATTTTTATCAATTTTTATTTTTTTGCTTTTTATTTTTTTTATCCCTTTTAAAATCCCTAATGTTTTTTTATCTTTTTTTTTTTAAATTTTATCCATTTTGATCTAATTCCCTTATAGCCCCAGTCACAGGTTATATATATTTTTTTTAATATATATTTGATTTACTGAGTTTTGTTTTGTTTTTTTTTTACTTTTATCTTGTTTTGCTTTTTATTTATTTTTTATGCCCCTTTTTAAAATGCCTAATTTATTTTTTTAAGTTTTATCCATTTGGAGAAAATTATCTTATAGCACCCATCACAGCTTATATATTTATTTAAAAAAAACAAAACAAAAAAAACCTTTTTTTAATATATATTTTGTTTACTGAGGTTTTTAATCTATGTTTTTGCTTTTTATTTTTATTGTTTTAAGCCCCTTTAGAATTCCTAATATTTTTTTTATCTTAAGCTTTATCCATTTAGGGCTAATTAAAATATATTTTGTTTACTGGGGGGGTTTTTTTATCTTTTTTTTTTTTTTTTGCTTTTTATTATATATTTTTTTAAGCCCTTTTAAAATTCCTAATAACACAGCACATCCTTTTTCTCGAGACCTAAAATCCATTTTTCCACCCCCTGAGTGCCACAGATAATGTAGCTATGTCCAGGAGCCAAAGGCTAATCCCAGACCTGCTTTCAGCGCCGTCCTCTGTGATTTTCAGTTTTTTCACAGATGAAGTTAAGGATCTCGAGTTTGTGTGATTCAAGTACAAAGAAAACCATTACTGTCATTCTGCGGAGCCGTGTTTGTCTCACGTGGACCGAGTTGGCAGCGTTCCTTGGCGTTGACAGACAATTACTTTCTAAATGTAGCAGTCAAATTGTAAAAAGTTAGCAATGGTTCAGCAGGGACCCACTTTTGGCCTGTCGCTGCTTGTCTGGATCGCTGGGGGGAAAAATGAGCTGCTCTGCCAAAGCATCTGCTTATTACCATTGGCATTATTAGGGATTTATTTTCAGATGGATGTAAGCTTTAAGGTGGCCAGAAAACTGCTGATCATTTTTAGCTACTACAGTGAGTTGTTGTTTTTTGTTTTTTTTTTTTATTTATTTTATTTATTTTTCATAATTTTTTTATTTTTCTGTTTTTTTTATTTTGTTTATTTTTGTATTTGCTTTTAATATTTTTTTTACTTCTGTTTTTTTCTATTGTTTATTTTTGTATTTGTTTTTCAGATTTTTTTACTTTTTCAGTTTTGTTTTTTTTTTGTTTTTATATTTCCTTATTTTTTTATTTTACTTATTTTCATATTTTGCTTACTTTTTTTCTGTTTTTTGTTTTTTTTTGTTTTTGTATTGGTTTATTTTTTAATTTATTTTTTTTTTTTTAGTACATGATGTACGCATTTTATTTATTTACATTTTTATTTCAAGAACAATGGCGCACTTATACAAAGCTTTTTTGGGGCATTGCTTGCTCTTCTTTTTTTTTTTTTTTTTTTAAGCAAGAAAAGACACTGCAGCCAGATAGCTGGTAGTCAATAGGGAGTTTGTAAACATTTTTAATATTTGTACATTTTTTAGAGTGAGCTAGCAATTCCATTTTTTATGTATTTTTCTATTTTTTGTTTCTATTTTTTTTAATGTATAGAGGGCAATAAATCATTACCCTCAAAAATGTATGCGTGAAATTCTTGGCATTTATTTATATAATATACGAGCACCAAAAGAAAGACCCCATTAATCAATTAATGTAGTCTGAGCTACATCGATAATATTTTTTGTGTAAAGTTTCTTCATGGAAGAGGCAAGCCATTGTAGTAAAATTATTTTGTTTCAATGGTCAGCACGGTGGCTCAGTGGTTGACGCTGTACGCTGGCTCAGTGGTTGGCGCTGTACGCTGGCTCAGTGGTTGGCGCTGTACGCTGGCTCAGTGGTTGGCGCTGTGCGCTGGCTCAGTGGTTGGCGCTGTGCGCTGGCTCAGTGGTTGGCTATGTGCGCTGGCTCAGTGGTTGGCGCTGTGCGCTGGCTCAGTGGTTGGCGCTGTGCGCTGGCTCAGTGGTTGGCGCTGTGCGCTGGCTCAGTGGTTGGCTATGTGCGCTGGCTCAGTGGTTGGTGCTGTACGGAGGCTCAGTGGTTGGCGCTGTATGGTGGCTCTTTGGCACTGTACAGTGGCTTTCTGTTTAGCACTGTATGGTGTTTCTGTGGTTAGCGCTGTACGGTGGCTCTGTGGTTAGCGCTGTATTGTGCCTCAGTGGTTAGCGCTGTACTGTGCCTCAGTGGTTAACATGGTACCGTGACTCTGCGTTTAGCATTTATCAATGGCTAGCACTGATTGGTGGTTAGCACTGTACTCTAGCTCAGTGGTTAGCACTGATCTGTGGTTCCGGGGTTAGCACTGTACTGTAGCTCAGTGGTTGGCACTGTAACTAAAGCGCTGGGGTTCTGGGTTAAAATCCCACTAAGGACAACATCTGCAAGGTGTTATGGTATCCCCTTGTTGCGTAGGTTTCCTCGCTCACCCTCCAGTGACATCCTATAGGGAATATAGAATGGGCAGAGCAATGGCCATGTCTGTATAGTGATCGACCACCCAATCCTGATCTGTCTGGGAATAGTTGGGAGGCCATATACATAAAGGGAGGATTCCCATTTTTCCCTCGCTTTCTATGGATGTGTTTTGCATTACCTCTCCACAAGGGGGCGCTATTTCATCTATGACATAGAAATAATGAAAAATATGCTGTCACAGACCAATGATTGGTAGTTGACTGGTCATAATAAAAGAACCACATTGTCCAGAAGAATTATTGCACAAGTATTCATCTCCCTCAGAGCTTGCAGGGTGCAGAGGCCGGATGTCTCGGTGGTAAAACCCTTCCGTGCCTTCTGATTTAGGGTTCTCGGGGGGCCTTTTTTTGCCATAGATCTCCGTCTGCTTCTTGGTTTGTACAGCAGTAAGGAAGATGGCAGCTTGCCCAGCCTCACTATGCACGGGATTTAGACGAAATGTTCCCGGTGCTTACTCATCGATACGGTTGCTATCAACTAAACTACACCCATAGCCAGATCTGTTGTCACCTGTACGTGAACCATGCCAGTAGTATTATAGCGGGTATTAAGTTATTACAGGCCGGGCTCATGGTGACTGTTTCTCTTCAGACTATAAACAAATTATTTAGCATGGAAAGTTTGTAGAATATCATTTATCCATTCGATAAGAGGTCATTTTCCGAATGGTAGGAGGTCCAAAAACTGGGACCTTCCCCTTATCCTGAGGACTGGGGTTCAGGTTTATGGAGAGGTGGTCAATCACGCCATTAATTCTCATGGGACGGCTGAAGACCAGCTGAACGCAATACTCTGCAGCTACCTTCCGGCGTGGCGCTCTGCAGCTACCTTCCGGCGTGGCGCTCTGCAGCTACCTTCCGGCGTGGCGCTCTGCAGCTACCTTCCGGCGTGGCGCTCTGCAGCTACCTTCCGGCGTGGCGCTCTGCAGCTACCTTCCGGCGTGGCGCTCTGCAGCCACCTTCCGGCGTGGAGCTCTGCAGCCACCTTCCGGCGTGGCGCTCTGCAGCCACCTTCCGGCGTGGCGCTCTGCAGCCACCTTCCGGCGTGGCGCTCTGCAGCCACCTTCCGGCGTGGCGCTCTGCAGCCACCTTCCGGCGTGGCGCTCTGCAGCCACCTTCCGGCGTGGCGCTCTGCCGCCACCCTCCGGCGTGGCGCTCTGCAGCCACCTTCCGGCGTGGCGCTCTGCCGCCACCCTCCGGCGTGGCGCTCTGCCGCCACCCTCCGGCGTAGCACTTTGCAGCTACTCTCCGGCGTAGCACTTTGCAGCTACTCTGCGGCAGTTTCAATAGGAATGAATCAGTGCACGTGATCAACCACCAGTCACAGCCCCGATTCTCGGGATTGTTTGGCTTCCCAGTGGTCGGACCCCTGGTGATCATGAAGTTGACCCCATCCCAAAGATAGGCGATAGCTTCTAAATTTGAGAATATCCTGTCAATTATCAGGAGTGCACCGCCACACCCTTTCGGCAAACAGGAAAGCGTCTGGAAAGTGATCTGCTGAAAATACATAATGACACAGCCCCTTAACTCTAGGTTTTTCGGTTTCATTGATGTCCATCACTATCCATTTCGCGACCATTAAATTTACAGTAGTGTTTTATTGCCGAATGTTAATGAAGGTCGTTATTGATAGACTGATTATTTCTGGCAATCCTTTAGACTTCATCCTTTACCCACTGGCTAATTAGAGTAACAGAGATTACCTTAGTGAAGCCACCGTCTCACCATAATGAGCCCTAATGGTCCAATGGATGATGATGAAGCCAATCGCTTACTGCTTAGGACCGGCCAGAAGAAACATTTCTCTTTTGTGGCCCTGGGGGGCCCTAATCCACCTCTATCCATCTCCCATGCCACGTGTGACATGTGAGCACCGGCGAGCACTAGGCCCGGATTCTCTGCCCCCTCTTGGCCACATGCTTGGATGTTCATGGATGATGGTGCCTCAGGTTTAAGTCAATATTACGTATTGTTCCTGCGAAACTCCAATATTTATCATCTTGCATGCTATCGATCTGAAAATTGAACTGCCTTGTGCCAATATTGTCCTTAGGCGTTGACTTTGTCAGTGCTGCCCTGTAAATAAAAACGAATGATAATCTGAATGTGTTGTGTCACTTCTCCGCTGTAGTCCAAGTGTATACATACCGTAGGCGAGATTACGCTTGTAAAGTCAATATTTGTACCATTTGCATATGTTCGGCTTCATTCCACAAATGCTTTGTCATTTATTTGTTTTTTAGAAGTCGCTTACTTTAAAAATGATTATATATTATATTATTACAGAGATTGAATATTAGAGTTGCCTACTGTTTAGACGACGGTCGCTTTTTAGGATATCATATCAAAACGCTCTTTAACACTAGAAGTCCCAGAGAGGGGTCATTTAACATTTCTACCATTGAAACCCTATGGAGCTTGAAATTCCTGGGACTTCTAGTGTTAAGTCGCCATTTGACCATTCTTGGCCTCGTATGATAGGAGGAGGCTCGGTGGTGGCGTTTTAGAGCTGAGCAACATATGGACCTAGACTTCCATTGAGTGGACACCCTTGTGCCAAACGTTCATCTTTCTTAGGCCTCTTGTAAAGTATCATTGTGTGTCGTCAAAGTTGAGCAAAAAGATTTACTCCTCCCCTGGTTGGAGTTCTGTTCGGTCCTGCATGGCAGTCAGAATAGGACTGTCTTTACTTATGTGCTCGGCATCCGGAGTTCCTACTAGGCCCTGTCACGTCCTGATGTAGTGGGTCCTAAAAAATAGAAGAGGTGCAGAGGATGCCTGGTGTAGAAGCAATGGCTGCCTTTATCCGGCTGCCCCGGAGGGCTAGCTGCCAAACCAAGGCAACGTAACACTTTTTGCTCAACTACTGATGTCCTCTGTTGACCAAGTCTTTGTAAGCATATTTACTGGACACCATGACCCTTACCACTCCATGTGAGGTATGACCCTGACCACTCTATTTGATTTTTCTTGGCCTCATGGGATAGGAGGAGGCTCGGTGGTGGTGTCTTAGAGCTGAGCAGCATATGGAAATAGACTTCCATTTAGTGGACACGCTTGTGCCTAAAGTTCATCTTTCTTAAGCGGGCTTTACACGCTACGATATCGTTTGCCGCGGAGAGGTCGTCTTAAAACAAAAAATCGTTTACCTCTCATTAGCGGTGTTGTTCCTCGTTCCTGCAGCAGCACACATCGTTGTGTGTGACCGCAGGAGCGAGGAACATCTCCTTACCTGCCTCCACCGGCAATGAGGAAGGAAGGAGGTGGGCGGGATGTTTACGTCCCGCTCATCTCCGCCCCTCCGCTTCTATTGGGCGGCCGCTTAATGACGTCGCTGTGACGCTGCACGACCCGCCCCCTTTGGAAGGAGGCGGGTCGCCGGCTATAGCAACGTCGCAGGGCAGGTAAGTCCGTGTGACGGGGGTAAGCGATGTTGTGCGACACGGGCAGCGATATGCCCGTGTCGCTCAACCGACGGGGGCGGGTACCATCGCTTGCGATCTCGCTAGCGAGATCGCAGCGTGTAAAGCCTGCTTTAGACCTCTTGTAAAGTATAATTGTGTGTCGTCAAAGCTGAGCAAAAAGATTTGCTCTTCCCCTGGTTTTGGGCGTTCCATCCGGTCCTCCATGGTAGGAAGAACAGGGCTGTCTTTACTTATGTGCCCGTCATCCTGAGCTCCTACTAGACCCTGTCATGTCTTCATATAGTGGGGCCTAAAAAAATCTAAAAGATGCGATGACTGCCTTTATCTAGCTGCCTCAGAGGACTAGCTGCCAAACCAAGGCAACGTAAAACTTTTTGCTCAACTCCAGTAGTCCTCTGTTGACCATGTCTCTTTAGGCATATTTACCGGACACCATGACCCTTGCCACTCCATGTGAGGCAGGTGTAGACCTCTGAATACAAGTGGAGATAAAATGAAGAGATAACTGTGCTTATATGTGGCTCTATCCAAGCAATGGTTGATATGGAAACGTCCAAACTTATTTTAAAAGGGGTTTCTAGGATTAGGAATATCATGGCTGCTTTCTTACAGACATGGTGCAGCACCGATCCATTGGTTATGTCTAGCATTGCATTCCAGATTTGTGCAACGATCTATCCATTCTGATGCTGTTTTTGGAGGAAGGCAGCCATTTTCTTCCAATCTCACTTAATCCTTTAAAGGGATGTCCACCACTTGGACAACCCCTTCTCATTCCCAATAAAAATAAAGAAGCTCATATCCTGCTCCGCTGCCAGCGTTTCCTAGAGCTCACATGACATTGTTAGGACATGTGATCCCTGCTCCCAATCAGTGCCGGGCTTATCTGTCCCCACCTTCAGACGCTTAAGTGCTCAAGAGGACATAAGCGGCAGCCACAGTGATCACTTTCAGTTAATTACTTAACCGTCCAAAGGTGGGGACGGGACGACAGCACTGATTGAGAGGAGAGCTCGCGTGTCCTAACAATGTCATATGAGCCCCGGGAATGCGAATTCCGACACCGCTGGAACCGCACCGTCTGTTGAAGTGAATATAATGTTTTTTTTATTTTTATGGGGGCAAAGATCAGGAATTAAAAGGGGTTATCCAAGCAGTGGACAACCACTTTACAAAAATTGCCAAGTAGTCGTTTTGCTTTATTCACTAGGTACCATAGGTGAAAAATGTACACTGTTTTTTTTTTCCATTTTTATTGTTTTTATTTTTAAACCAAAAATTAAAAAAATTACATATTTTAAAATCTCACAATTTATTTGTTTTGTAATGTAGAACCTCCATACTGGACCCAACCGGAAAAAATGGAGAAGAAGCTTCTCGCAGTACCAGCCGCTAGCACTGTCAGATTCCGATGTGCTGCCACTGGCAAACCCCATCCCATCATCTACTGGCTAAAAAATGGCAAAGAATTCAGAGGGGAACATCGCATAGGAGGAATCAAGGTAAATTCATGTGTACAGATTGCTTCATTGCTGCTAACCGCAATAATTTTCTCATTTTCGTGATTTGCATATGGAATAATTTAATCATTTGCAATATGCAAATACCGTGTTCATACTGATATCAGAGTAGTGCCTGCTTCCAGGTGCCTTTCTCAATTTTCTAATGGCACTGAGCAATAGTCGAGGATTGATTCTGGATGCCCCCACACGCTACATGAAATACCTGTTCCTGGCTGGGTGTGTGGATCGTGGCCATGTGGGTTGGAAACCCTGCAAGCCGTGTACTGCCTTTGGTGTCGGCTGGCCAGGAGCAGATGATGACTTACACACGTGACCAACAGTTCTCTTTAAACCCTAACTCTTTACTGTACGGTTCATTCTCATTCACACCTTTGCGTTCCAGATAGTGGGCGCATACAGTATCTTGCAGCACGTTAGTTTTACTCAACATTAACAGACACGGTTCAACTTCCCTCTGGGTTGCGTCCGTTCTAACTGGGCCAATGAGTCCAAGTGCAATCCAGTCCAATGTCAAAAGCACACACCATGACAGTCCTCTTCCTTGTGCTGCGCTCCTGGACATCTAGTGGGAAACCGCTCGGTTGGTTGACTACGTTCACACATCCATTAAGGTTAACCCCATAACTTAACGGTTAAGTGGCCTAGCCACTAGAGTGCTGCACCAGTAGAAGTCACCCGATACCTTGACGATTAAGGGCCTGGTGTCTAGGGTTCTCCGGCTCCTATAGTCTGGGGCCACACCGTTCGAGGATCGGTCTCTAGTTACGAAGCTGCTCACATCCTGTGTCTCTGGCCACTCTTGTGATTCCCACTTGCCTTCTGTCTTCTGCTCTCCACAGCCATAAACCACCCACTGAATGCGACCTTCATGACCAACTATCTGTACATCAGTCATATTCGCTCACTAGGCCCTCACTGACACTTTCTAGAATGACCTGTCACTTTCCCTGTTAGTTGACCCCTCCCAGGGTGGGCTAGTCCCAACGCTAACTACTTCTGACCCTGTTGTCGGTTGCTGGACAAAACTTCCTTACAAAGCATTCTTCACATTACAACATTATTCACAGTACAAGACCTGACAATACAATGACGCGACTGGTGTCTTCAGGGGTAGCAACACGACAGCCATAGTCCACCACTCTCACAGCACAAAACAAAACCCATGAAGCAAATGTGCCTTCAAGAACTTCTCCAAACTTCTCCGTGCTCCGGTTTTGGATAATTCCCACAGATACCCTAAATTATGCTTGTAACCAGTAGTCTTTCTTCTTGTCATACCAAAACCCAACCATTGCTAACCTTTTGGACTAAAGGAATAATTTTTGACACTATCAATGAAATATGTATGGAAAGCTGAGTAGAGCAGTATCTAACACCCGTTCGGACCGTCAGGATCTTAGCTTGGTTATATATGGTGTTGGTTGATCCAAGATCCAATCTTTTTAGACCACCATAACCACCATATGAGGTATTGCCCCTCATCAGTGTGGAGTAGGATTCTGGCCAGGTCACTTAAGATGGTGGTTATGGTGGTCTCCTAAAAAGAGTCACCCCTTGGCTGGGCCCTTCCCGGAGGGATATCTGGCTGGTTTCTGTGTTGAGACTCCTAACAGAGGCTCCACGGACCTTTTTGATTTATTTATTTTATATTGAGGCAGTGTCCCAATTGTTAGCTTAGTCACTAGTTTGATCCATTTCATTTTGGGATTAGTGAGAAGAACATTTTCACAGTTTGCCCAGGTCCATGACCAATAAACAAGCAGGAAAGGAATTTATTGAAGCGGTTGTCCATCCCCCTTTTTAAAATAAGTAGTTGCCTTACATGTTCTCACCTCCTGCACCGGTGTCCCATTCTCGCGATACCGGCTCTGAGTCTCTTAGGGCTCTTGTCACATTGTTATGCCACAAGAGCCCTTCAGCCTATCAGCAGCCATTAATGAGCTGCTGCAGGCCCACTACGTCCACTAGGGGATGCTGATTTGGCTGCAGGACTCATGTGGCATAACAATGTCAAATGAGCCCTTGGAGACCCAGTGAGGAAGTTGAGCACCTGTATTTTTTTATTTTACAGGGGGCAGTACTTATTTTAAAAAAGGGGGGGATGTTCAGGTAGTGGACAACCCCTTTTAATGCCATAACAAAAATCTGGAATAGTCATATTTTTGGGTAGGATACCCATTCTTGAATGGGGTCCTATTACCGTATTTGTGTATTTCACAGGCCAAAGTGGGACACTTTTGGACACTCTCTTTGGCAGCTTTATGTGACTGTTTAAACAGCAGTATCATTTTAGGATAACTTTGGGCCTGGGAAGGCATTGGTATCATGGTCGTCTCCCGTTGACTGCCTCAAGCTCTGAGTTTCCTTTTACCATCTATAACTCTACACATGTGGTTTTTTTTTCCTTTTGGAATGCATGGGGTTCATGTCAGTTTTCTTGCTCATTATTCCTGATCAGGTGTTTCCACCCCCAACCTGGGTATTCAGATTTATTTCTGGAGCTTGGCCTTGAGCTGGACGAAGGTGTTTGCTGCCGCCGTTGCTGTCGTCTTCAGTTGTTTGGTGTAGGCGTACCCTGTGGTTTTGTTACCTACCCCTTACCTTATTTACCCCTATACACCTTTTGTAGCCCCCTTGGTGTTTGTCTTTGGGGCATGTGAGGTTTTTGTCGTCCCCGCCCAGTCTGTGGTGTTTGTCGGTGGGGCTTTGTGACTACTGTCCCGACCCTTGGATGGTAGGTGTGGAGGGTGTTACATCAGGGTCTTGGACTGGATGTAGGGACATGCTGGGGGCCCAGACCTCACTACCATCAAGTGTACCTCTGGGTTGAGGGTCAGCTCTGGGTCCTACTTAGTCGAGGGCCAGCTTAGGGGTCGCTATCCGGTCACTTAATAGTCACCAGTGTGACAATTGGTACCGGTGTAAGCAGGACCAAAGCACTTTGTTTCTACTAGCCCCAGAAATATGAATTTGATATGAATATTGCCAATTGTAGAATTTTTCAGTATATTCTTGTACGTTTTTGTTTTTGGCTTCTATGCGTTTTCTGCTATTTTTTGCTTTTTTAGCTTTTCACTGTGGTCTGACCAAGAGCATATTTTATTCGGATTTACACTCCTATCCTCATGCACAGTGCCAAAAATCTGTTCACTTGCTCCCTCGTTAGGTGACTGTGGATGGGAAAGCTGGCAAACCTGGAATGTTCAGGTCAAAGTCTGGCCGCATGACACACGTGATAACGAAAGTAGCTACATTGTGTCCCGTGCCAGTAGACTCCACGTAATCCCTTTCGTACACATCATGTGAAGCTAAAAAAAATGCCTTGCAACAAAAGGAGCAGGAAATGATAATAATAAAAAACTAAACCGTTAAAATTGGCTGTGCAAATAAGTGTGTGATTTCAATTGCCAGCACTTTCTTAAACCCTTGCATACTTAACAAATTAGTTTGTTTTTGGGTTTTTTCCCAAATACGGCGCCACACCAGTGCACAGGCTGCGTGGGGTATTACGTCTTAGCTCTATTTTCATTAGTGTAGCTGACCTAAAAATCAAAAAGGAACAAATAGGCAAAAACTACAACTTCTTTCTTATTTAAACAACATATTTATAGAAAAAGGTAATATGCAGGGAAAAAAGCATGTATTATAGGCTTTACGCATTTCGGACTACTTCTAGCCCTTAGTCATAGAAAATGCTAAGTTGATGAACTTTTTTTCTAGGAATATTTAAAAAAAAAAAAAAAGTTTGATATTTTTCAATTTACAAACATAAATCATTACAATTGAGCAAAAAAAAAAGATTTGCCGAACCTTGTGACCCCATTGGTAGGCGTGGGCCACCGGTCCAGAGCCATGTGAATCCTTTCCTACCCGTTGGCCTCCTTTTGGTGCCTCTTCTGATTAGTAGACATCATGCACATGTGGTGGCAAGCCCATTAAGCGGAAGAGGTGCCAGGGATGCCTGCAAGTAGGAGGAGGTTCAGAGGACTCTGGTCTGGTGGCCACCGACTACCGATGTGGCAGCCTGATCAGGGTCCTGTAATCTTTATGCTCAAATGTTATATATATAGTAGATATTTTTTTTAGAATAAATATATATATATATATATATATATATATATATATATATATATATATATATATATATATATATATATATATATATATATATATATATATATATATTAGTTTCTTATTGTAGAATTAGTTTTTTTTACTAACTAGAAGATGATGATGATGAATTTTGTTGTTGTTAATTTATATTATCCTCATTATTAATTTATTTTCTTATTAATTATGTTATCATTTTATTTAATTTTATTATTTTATTAATTTATCAATTATTTATTTTATTATCATCCATTTTATTACTATCATTATTTTATTAGTTTATTTTATTATTTGTTATAATTAATTTTTTTATACATTTATATTAATTTATGTTTAATTATATTGTCATAAATGTAGTATTTTATCAATTTATTATACTATGATTTTTTTTTCTAAGTAGAATTATTAATTTATATTATCATCATTATTAATTTTATTCAGTATATTTTAATTTTATTTACTTTTCATGTATATATTATTATTATTTATCAATATTTTATTTAATCTATTTTATTATCATTTATTTTATTAGTTTATTTTTTATATCATGCATTTTTTATAAATGTATATTATCATTAATGTATTATGTTTAATTATATTATCATAAATGTAGTATTTTATCAATTTATTATACTATGAATTTTTTTTTCTAAGTATAAAATGATGATGATGATGATTCATTTATATCATTATTAATTTTATTCATTATTTTATTTTTATTTACTTTTATTAATGTATATTTTATTATGTATTATTATTATTTTTCAATATTTTATTTAATCTATTTTATTATCATTTATTTTATTATTATTAGTTTATTTTTTATATCATGCATTTTTTATAAATTTATATTATCAATGTATTATGTTTATATTATCACTGTAAATGTAGTATTTATCAATTTATTATACTGATTTTTTTTTTCAAGTAGAGTATGATGATGAATTTTGTTATTTTGTTATTAATTTATATTATCATAATTATTAATTTCTTATTATCATTTTTATTTATTTTATTTATATTATCATCATCATAATCATCAATAATTTATTGCTTATCTATTTTTTTTATATTATATTCTATAATATCTTTAATTATATTCTCATTATAAATTATTTTATCAATTTATTTTAGTATAATTTTTTTTAATTATTTTACTATGTTTAATTTATCTTTTTATTATCTTATTAATAATAATAATAATAATAATATATATTTTTTTCTTTTCCTTTGAAATTTGTGGAGTTTTTTTAAACGTGTAATATTTTGCTGCTTTCACTAGCTTATTTCAGCTATTTTTTAACTTGACCGGTTATCTACAACACATTCTCCTTGCTGTGCACAGACGCTCTTTCATTAGCAAGAGATATGTATGGCAGCCATCATGGCCACAGAGGGTCTGACCTCAGGCATTTGACCTGTGCCCTGACCTGGGGAAAAAGTGACAGTGGTTATAGAAATATTTTCTGTTTGCGTCTCGAAAGTCAAAGGAATTTAGAAACAAAGCCCCCCCTGTGAGAAAGCCTATCAGAGAGTGAAAGGGAGTGGGAGGGTCTGCAGTTCATCCTAGTCTTTGTCTTATCTGCTGGTCCTGGTCTCTAAGCACCAGACATGATGTTAAAAATGACTAATTGAGTCTTAACCAAAATAGGTAAAAGTTACCAAATTTCACATACTAGCCATATAAACCAGCGCTAATGTCGACCGCTTATAAATTGGAAGATATGTCACATATACAGTATGTAAAAGTGTCTTCAGGTTCTCAGAACTGGAGATATTTGGGGTAAAGTAGCGTTCGTGTGGCCAGGGTCTCTGACTGTTTTGGATGATCCAGTTTTGTCTAATTAGAGGACATCCTTGTTTGCATTGATCTTTGGCGATCAGCTCGTAGTCCTTTGGAGCCATGTGGCAAAAAGTATTGTTACCCTGCCGCGCACCCGAAGGAGAAAAAAGGCATTACATAATACCTATTCAAATCAATGAGCTTTGAGTCCTCCAGAATGCAGGACATTGTTTTGTAGTATAGTCTACAGTCTAGAAAATTGATGAGGGTCCTAAATGACAGCGAATACCCCTATATTGAAAATTAATTTTCTAAACCAGTCAAAGCCTTTAAAACAGGAATGGGTGTTGTAAGTGGTACCCAATGTTTTGCATAATGTGAGTTCACGATTGATTTCTGCTACACTAGTCAATACTCTTTCCATAAATATTGCATATTTTTCATTGGAAAAAGGGGTTAATGCCCCCAAACATGAGACAATTATATGCCGACAAAGTGATATTCACGGTTGGAGGGAATCATATCGGGCTGTGTGTTCACATGGAATCTTTCTGCTGAGTCTTCGGAGCAGAAACTGAGAGGAAACGTAATGTTTTGGAGGAGTCACTGCTCGTTTTTTGTTTTTGTTTTTTTTTCCTACCACCCATGACAGCACCACGGAGAGAGGGGATCCTCCCTAAAAGGACAGGAAACTTACTGAATAAAAGGGCGGTACCTCTACCACCCATCATTTGGTTTCCGGTCCTTGGAGGTGGAGCCTCTGAAGCGGTACTCTCTGGATCCAAGAAGAACCCAAGCCTCGCTCGCCAGGTTGGCCAGCAGAAGGGTTCCTGTTACGGCTACGAAAAGGGGTTAATGCCCCCAAACATGAGCGAAATATATGCCGACAAACTGATATTCACTGTCGGGTGGAAATCATCTCGGGCAATGTACACATGGAATCTTTCTGCTGAGTCTTCAGAGCGAAAATGCAACGCTTTGGAGGAGTCTGTGCTTGTGTTTTTGGTTTTGATTTTTGTTCAATGATACAGCAAGTAGAGATGAGCGGAGCCATTGAAATTCGGTTCAGCGAGTTCAGCCGGATTTTAGATAAAGTTCGATTTGGGACCTGGACTTGAGCGAAATCCCAATGAAAGTCACTGATTGGGCAGTTTGGCTCTCCGTTCACATACAGCCAGCCATAAACAGCGCACTTCCAGGGGTGGGTGGATGGGCTTTTTCCATTTTTTTTTTTTTGGTACACACTAGATCCGATAACACGGTCATTACCCCTGTTCAAATATGGCAAGCGGTTCACACTGGGCTGAGCACCGAGCGTACCCGAGCACAATGATGCTCACTCTAGTGGTGATCATACGTAAAACGCCAAAACTCCAAACTCAAGCACTGTGTTTTTTTTTTTGTAAAGTCTGATTTTTAATTTTCTGGTTTGCTCATCTCAAGCAGTAAATGCTTTTGACCATCTGAAAAAATATCCAACATGTCTGGTCTATTGATTGATGATGAGCATTTGTTGGTTTCGGCAAAACAGTGGTTCTTTTTGCAAAGGCAGCCGACAATGGTTAGTATGGTCAAAATTTCATCCAACATCTACCTGATATTTATAGGCGTATTTTTAGAATATATATTTTATTTGGTAACATAGTCTGCTTAAAAAGGTGATGTAGCGCTGGCATCTCTGCAGGGACACCGCCAGGTCACGTCCTTCCCCGCTGCCGCAAAGCCGTCCACTTGTGCTGCTGCCTCCTTCCCTTCCTCGGCCCTTTGTGTGCTGCACATTGTTCCCAGGAGTGCATCTAAGACACGAGCGCACACACTGGCCTTCCTCTTAAAGGACCGTCATGCTATTTCCCGGAAATACCTCTCAGCCTATGGCTGAGGAGCACAGTGTATTTAAGGCATCCTCCCATTAGGGGTGGTGCCTGCGCAATGCCTTAGTCAGTCAGCTTCCAGCCTGCCTCTGTCACCTTACCTATACCTGAGTCAGTCACTAGTCTGAGGGGTTCAGTTGCCACAATCCGGTCACTGCCCTGGGAGTGGTACCTGGTGTCCGCCTCACGATGGGCATTTAGATAAGCACCTACCACTAAAAGGGTAAGTCCGGGGTCCCCCTGTGGTCCATTGGATCCACTCATCCCGCTCGCTGTCCTTACACCGGCCATGAGCGTTACAAGTGAAAACCGCATTTCTGATTTTTGAGCCAAAAAATGTATTTAAGGCTAATGTGACTTGCCTTCTTCTACACCTCTGAGAGAGAGAGTAACTTACCCAGCAGGGGGTGGCAGTGAGCACAGGAGAAAGCTCCTCCTTTTCCAAAAAATATTACGAAATCCATGCTCCTTCCGGAGGAAGAAAGTATTAGAATAAAAAAAAGGCATGTAACCACCCTTTAAGACTTTACTGTTTAACATAGTAATCATTAGTGTGCATCACTATTATGACTGGAATAGTCCTTTTAAATGCATGAAATGTGCTATAAAATAGAGTATGAGGGTATTTTTCCTCCAATATTCCACTGCAGGAGGTTCCGTGTAACAGACACATGTGCATTTAGCAGGAGAGAACGCAGCCTCTGACCCCGGAGTCTGAATGTTCAAGACGCCAGTCAAACTGCTTCACTAGCCGCGCGTGGTGACAGGCTCCAGACACAAGCCCCCCTGCCTGATACAATCTTTATTTTGGGGAGAATAGTGTGAAATCTGAGCGCTGGAGCCTGGTCCTTTCACACATAAACACGTTGTCTCCATCAAACAGGTCTCGTTAAAAGGCTTGAATGTTCTCTACTAGCGCGTACTTGTATACTATATGCTCTACAATACTCGTCGATGGAAATTTTCATTTTGACATATCGGTAAATAATAATCGTGTAAACATTACATTCTGATGTCGGAATCTGTAAGTAAAAAAAAAAAGATGAAAAGGTTTCAATTAAAGAGCTCATTTTAATGGGTAAGACAGGGCAAATGCGGTTCCCATCAGAGTGCCTGTCAGTTCATATAAGTGTGAAGCCGCAATTCGCATTCTAATCCCACTGCCCCATGGATTAACTTAATATATATTATAGGATTGTCACGTTGCATATATACGACATTATTACCGTTAAAATAATAATAATCTTTATTTCTATAGCGCCAACATATTCCACAGCGCTTTACAATTCAGAGGTTGAAATAGAGACAAACATAAGTTACAGTTATAGAAGATATAATAATTAAACCAAAAATAAAGACAACCCTGCTCGTAAGAGCTTACAATGTGTTGAGGTGGGGGTTACAGAAGGTTCAAGTGTTTATTTACAACGACTGTTCAGCCATATCCAAAAAAATGGGGATAGATAAAGGGCTGCATGAACGAGTCATCAGCTAGTCTTTGTAATGCTTTGGGTACAGTTGAGTTTTAGGGGGAATTAATGTTCTGATATTAGGGGGTGCAATGGGCCACCCCAAAAATGTCTTTTTAAGGAGCATCTGAAGCTGTGTAAGTTTCTTGGGGTAGAGCATTCCAGAGGATTGGTGCAGCTCAGTAGAAGTCTTGGAGTCGGGAGTGGCAGGTTAAGATTAGTGTGGATGTTAGACGAAAGTCGTTTGAGGACCGTAGAGAATGGGTAGGGTGATGGACAGAGATAAGGGTGGATATGTAGGGGGGGCTCCATGTTTTGAAGAGCTTTGTGGGTGAGAACAAGCAATTTAAATTGGATCCTATGATGTATGGGCAGCCACTGCAGTGACTGGCACAGAGCAGAAGCGTCCAAGTAACGATTAGCCAGATAGGTGACCCTTGCTGCAACATTAAGGATGGACTGGACAGGGGAAAGTCTAGTGAGAGGGAGGCCAATTAACAGTTACAGTAATCAAGGCGGGAGTGGATCAGAGCCACAATGAGGGTTTTTGTTTCTATTATGACAAAGGAGTGGATTTTAGAGATGTTCTTCAGGTGCCGTCGACAAGAAGAGGTGAGAGATTGTATATAGGAGGTGAAGGAAAGATCAGGGTTAAGTATAACACCCAGACAGCGAGCCTGTGGCCTAGGCGTTATCATGGCGCCACATACAGAGAGGGAGATGTCAAGTTTAGGGAGGTTAGTAGAAATTAAAATCAAAACCAATGGCCGAGGTGCCCAAAGGGTGACCAAAAAGTGTATAGAGTTGATGGCGATAATAGGCAATTTAGGGGCCCTAACCATTTGGACCGATATGGACCCCAGATATTTATGAAGGCCTTTTTGAGACATCCCGTAAAAATGTTGGTAACGAATGGCCTCCTAGTCCCTCAACAAGAATCGGTAAATTCAATACCCCAGGCAATTGGTGAGATCATCGCCTCTTGATATTGCATGGTAAAGGCAAAATTCTGTCTTCTTTCGATCACAATATGTTGACATTTATATGAAATATATTAATATTATAATTCAACTTTCCGAATAATAATGATAAAAAAAACTGTAAAACGTAAATGACCCCCGGACCCCTCTCGAGCATGTGATGAGCTCATTCAAGAATTTCATATGACTTTTATATCTGAGATTTCTCAAAGAGCTTTAATATTTTAAATCCTCCCTGGAATCTCTGTTATGGTAAGTCTACGTACACTAAATGACCCTGAAAAAAAAAGTGGTGGATTATCTCTTCCCGGACTCCTGTGGGTAACATTTACTCGTTCTGAGATCCGAATTGTGCCGAAAACTGTCTCCATGGAGAGACTGTAGACGGAGAAAAATAAACTCTGGAGAATTCCAGCTATATACTGACTCACGGAAAAGTTTAACGTTTTGTGATGTCTGAGCTAGTTTGTGAGTGCTTGGAGATATCTCTACTTTTGACATTTTTTTTTTCAACGTAAAGGTCCAAAGCAACGTGGAAAAACTTTTTTTTTTTTCTTACACAACCGTCCAAATATAAACGTGGTTAAAAATACTATAATAACATTAAAAACTCTATCATCCATGATCAAAGGTACGGTATATGTGAGAGGATGCTTGGCTTACCGTAAATGTCAGACTTAGAGCTTGCCTAAGATATATTTTTTTTTCTAGAAAACCCAACCAGTTTTGGTAGGTTTTGCCAATATTATAAGGACTATGATTCATCAGTCTCATCAAATTACTGGAAAGATCCAACTGAAAGTGGCTGTATATAAAAATCTTTCAACTGACCACCCTAAATGGGCATTAATGGCCTAGACAACCAAACATAAAAAGTGTCAAGACCGCAACTTTAGCCCTATTTTATATCCACTAAATTAAGAGATTTCACCCAAAGGGGTCAATAACTGTCTGACATCCACTATAAGCCCCTTACTAAACCTCCAAGAGTGTGTAAAAATCTAAGTCTATGACCATCTACGGTGGCCATAACAACCTACATTAGCATAGAGTTCTCTGCATTGACCATCAGAGTCCCTCATTGGCTAGACTTCTCCCTTGACCTTCACAACGTACACTGGCATTCTATTCTCTGTTGACTTTCATGACCTACAGTATAATAAAGTTTTCTATGTTGACTAACACAACCTACATTGACCATAGAGCTCTCTACATTGAGCATCATAACCCCTCATTGGCATCGAATTCTCCATGTTGACCATCAGAGCACCTCATTTGCATAAAGTTCTTCATGTTGATCATCATGACCCATCATTGGCATAGAGTTCTCCATGAGGACCAACCTATCCCCTGATTGGCATAGGATTCTCCATATTGAGCATCACAACACCTCATTGGTATAGTTTTCTAAGTTGACCATCATAACCTGCTTTGGCATTGAATTCTCTACGTTAACCTTCACATGACCTACATTGAAATAGAGTTCTCTACATTGATGAAAGTCCTCTATGTTGACCATCACAAACTATATTGGCATAGCATTTTATAGTTTTATTGACCTGATGTTTTTGTCATAGAGTTCTCTATGTTGATCATCATAACACCTCATTGGCATAGAGGTCTCCATGTTGACCTGCATAACCCCTTATTGGCATAGGATTCTCCATATTGACCATCTTAGCATCTCATTGGCATCGAATTCTCCATGTTGTCCATCATAAAACTTCATTTGCATAGAGTTCTCCATATTGACCGTCATAACCCTCATTGGTATAGAGTTCTCCCTAATGATCATCATATCCCCTCATTGGCAAAAAATTCTCCATGTTGACCATCATAACACCTCATTTACATAGAGTTCTCCATGTTGATCATCATGACCCCTCACTGGCATCAAATTCTACATGATGACCATCATAACCCCTCATAGGCATAGAGTTATCCATGTTACCCTTCATAATACCTCATTGGCATACATTTCTACATCTTGCCCTTCATAACACGTCATTGGAATAGAATTCTCTATGTTGACCTTCATAACCCCTTATTAGCATAGAGTTTTCCAGAATGACCATAATATCCCCTCATTTGCATAGGATTCTCCATATTGAGCATCATAACACCTCATTGGCCTAGAGTTCTCCATGTTGACCTTCATACATCTCATTGTCATAGAGTTCTCCATGTTGACCTTCATACATCTCATTGTCATAGAGTTCTCCATGTTGACAATCATAATAACTCATTGGCACAGAGTTCTCCATGTTGGTATAAAGTTTTCGAAGTTGACCATCATAACGTACATTGCATTCTCTACATTAACCTTCATGACCTACATTTGAATATAATTCACTACATTGATGACAGTTCTCTATGTTGACCATCACAACCTTCATTGGCATAGCATTTTATATTTTATTAACCTGATTTTTTTTCTTTTATATCTCTAAAGCTTCGCCACCAGCAGTGGAGCCTAGTCATGGAGAGCGTGGTCCCATCGGATAAAGGCAACTATACATGTGTGGTGGAGAATAAGTACGGTACTATTCGACAGACCTTTCAGTTGGATGTGCTAGGTAAGTGGAAAGACTCAAGACTTCCTCAAAAAAATACTCTCGACTCTATATACCATTATTCATAATGAAGTTCTAATTGCGTGAGCTCGTCTTGCATATACTGGTGCCTTACTTAGAAGTCTTTGTATGCGACCCTCCTTGTTGGAGGACTTCTGTATATGTGTACAGTCCATACAATGCCCAGTTTGTTTGTTGTGTTGTTTATGTACTTTTCCAACTGGGGAAGGAAATTGGGTTTTTGGCAAACATTTTGTAGGTATCCAATAGCCGTACCAGGCCAGCAAGGCATTGCTAAGTTTTTGGCTGGACCAGCACAGGTTCTTCAGAGATGTTTGCATATGACTTTCACAAGCCACAATGTGTCCTCTGAAGAACGAGGTTTTGAAGGTCTCCAACACTCACGTAGAACAACATTGACGAGAGGCTTTAATGTAGATCCAATGAAAGGTAAAGAGACCTGCCAAAAGTATTGGCCAAGTCTTGTGCGTTTTTCTTCCCCTTATATTTTAAGTATTCAGCGGGAGAACTGTTTTTTTTGTGGTGCTTGTTGCTTCTATTGGTGTTTTATATACTAATTATTTCTATGGTCACTTTTTTTTAGAACGATCTTCTCACCGACCGATACTACAGGCTGGGTTACCTGCAAATAAGACTGTTGTAATTGGGAGCGATGTGGAATTTCATTGCAAGGTTTATAGCGATGCGCAGCCTCACATTCAATGGCTAAAACATGTGGAAATTAACGGGAGTAAATATGGACACGACGGAGATCCTTATGTCTCAATTCTGAAGGTAGGCTTTCGAACACTTATTTCCCTATGTTTGGTTTCTAAGTCCTTAAAATTTAATAATCTTCCAAATTATTTAGAAGGTTTTTTTAATCGCTCTTGGTTTTATGAAATGTTGGGAATTTTCAGTGTTTTTTGAGGTTTGCATGGAAGACTTTTTTGGGGAATTGTGGTTGATACTTGGGGGAGTGTTTGGGACTCGTTGGTGGATATTGCACCCCAGTCCACCATTAGAAAATTTTCTGTAAATCACCTTAAAGAAGACCTATCATCAGGTCAAAAATGGTCAATTTTTGCACTTATTTATATTCTTTATTGCAGCTTCCGAGATTTGCTAATTTGTATGATTTTTACGTATCTGTTTAAAATTTTTCCTTTTAAATGTTTGTATTTCTTTGAAAAACATCTCATGGCATAAATGACTCTTGTATACAATAATTTGGAGAGCTATGAACATAATTGGCCACCTTTTCAATCAATCTCCACCTGGATGTAGTGGCCATCATCCACCTCAGCAGGCGGGTCAGGGTAACCTTATAGAACGATATTCTTTGGATAGGTGATACCCCCACCTATGGAACATGGCCATACCAATTGTTGCAGCATCTTACTGACATAGTGGTTGTTCTAGTTTTAGGGATATGTTCTTTAAACGGATTGTCCACTACTAGGACAACCCGTTCTGATGCCACATGTTTCCTCCAGGTAAAATAATACAGCCTATACTCGCCTCCCATACCGGCACCCTTCCAGCGGTTTCCGGTATCGCGGTAAAAGGGCTCACGTGAAGTGGTGATCTCACGTAAGCCCCCGCATCCAATCAGTGCCCCTGGCTTCGGACCAAACGAGGCAGCCGCTGTGCTCCCTTCCTGTTGATTAACTCGTGGGGTCCGAAGTTGGAAAGAAGAAAGCCGACACTCGTGTAGGGTTCTGACACCACACGAGCCCCAGCATCGTGATCCTAGATAAAAGCCCTGCATCCAATCAGCACCCCTGCCTTTGGACCAAACGAATAATTAACAGGAAGTGAGCGCAGCCGCTGAGCTTACTTCCTGTTGATTAACTTGTTGGTCCTAAGCTGGGAAGATGGAGGCCGGCGCTCACATAGGGTTGTGACAATACTAGAGCCCCAACATTGTGATCCAGACACAAGCCCCACATCCAATCAGCGCCGCTGCCTTTGGACCAAATAAATAATGTACAGGAAGTGAGCTCAGCTGCAGCACTTCCTGTTGATTAACTTGTTTGGTCCGAAGTTGGGAAGAAGAAAGCCGGCACTCGTGTAAGGTTGTGACGTCATGCGAGCCCTGGCATCGCGATACCGGACACTGCTGGTAATGCGCCAGTGCGGGAGGTGAATATAGGCTTTATTATTTTACCTGGGGTACACGTGGAATCAGAAGGGGTTGTCCTAGTGGTGGACAACCCCTTTAATTAGATTTTGGAAGGATGGGAATATTTTCACTATTAACCGCACCTTTTGGTTGTACCGTCCTTTTACATTTTTATGATGTTTCTACAAAGCTAAAATGTGTACTCCGTAAATGCTCATAAATTTATTCTTCTAGTTTATTGTTCGAGGCTCGGTCAAGAGCAATTGTGGATCTATTTGGGGTTAATAAGTCATCTTTAAGAAGGATCTTCCAAATTAAAATGACTAACCTGAAAAATCATTCAAGATTAGCCATTCCTTTTCAAAACACAATGACTGAGTCACTGACTGTCATGTCACTCGGGGTGGGAGGATAAATGTAGCTCTCTCATCTCGCTCAGCCGTGACATTATGTTAATATTGTGCCGTAACTTGACTCACTCCGAAATAATTACTTTTGCCTTACTCTCCTGTTAAAAATGAATTTGTCATTACTTGTCTAAAAAGAAGTATTTTATCCCTTTCATAGTTTAGGGTTTTATATTATTATTTTAGCCTACTTTCGGTATTTTTTTTTTCTTATTTGCATTTTTTTACATTTTATGTTCAAATATCAAGTTGCATTATGGGCATCTAGCGGGGTGGGAGGGGTGATTTGATTTATTATTTAACTCAGGAAAATTCCTTTAAACAGATCAAGCAGGGAAAAAAAAAAAAATAAAAGTTCACAGCTACCAATATTTATAATCTGCATTATTTTTTGGATGAAAAAATTTGGGAATCTTTATTTTCATCCACAATGCTCACATAATATAGGCTGCTCCTGACTTACGAATGTCCGAATTATGAATGTCTCCTAGGTACAAACGCAAGATAGCCTCCTTCACACATCCGTGAAAAACACTGTCGTTTTGCACGGACCATGTTGACGGTGTGTATGGCCATCCATGTGCCATGATTTTTGGCACATGTGTGTTCTCCGTGTGGGTACACGGAGAGCAGGAACTTTTTACTCACCGGTCCCCAGCGCTGCTGTCACAATTGCTGCTGATTCCGGGTCTGTGGTGCAGCGAATATTCATGAGCACAATGAGTGGGCCCGGAAGTAAATGACAGCAAAGCTGAAGACAGGGAAGTATAGAAAATTATTTTATTTCAAAAACACATGGTTTTCTCCAGTATGTGTCACACGGTTCACATCAGTGTGTGGTCCATGTGACATTAGTGCTGCCGGAGAAAGACAGACTTGTCTCCGTGCAGAACACATGGACACACATACATGAGCAAACACGGATGTGTGCGCAGACCCATTGATTTTAATGGGTCTGCGTATGTCTCCGGTACGTATGAATAAGGACGTCTTACGTACTGGAATCACTGATGTGTGAATGGGGCCTAATACTCACCTAATCACTTACAGCTCCGGCTGCTCGCTGCCTGTCATCCGGTTGCACAGCGCCTGATCTCCCGGCTTCTTCACTACAGTCCAGGATGTCTGATTGTGTCATGACTTCAGTGGTCCCTGCACGTTGTAAGGAAACACAGGATGTGTGCCGCAACCTTATAACGCTCAGTAACATCCTAAGTCCGAAAGTCCTGGCCTATAGGGAAGAGATGCAGGGATCTATGGTGGAACGAAGAGGATCTGATGGCGAGCGGGCGGCCAGAGCTGTTAGCAAGGAGGCAGTAGTTGGGTTTTTTGGTTTTTGTTTTACCGGCCCTTTTCCAACTTGCATACAAATTCGATTTACGAACACAACTGCAAAATCTAATTCATAAAGGTTAGGTGATAGCTGGCTTTTGACTGCTGCGACCCACACTAATTTTCCCGTTGCTTCCCACCGATCATGCCGATAGACCATACCGTACATACAGTTTTTAGCTATAATTTCCTACTGCAACTTGTGAGCATGGACGTGCTGGGTAGGATTTCCACTTTTTATTCCATTTTGGGTTTGGCCAAACACCCAATGGTGTAACCTTAATAAATGAATTCCGGTAAAAATCCTTTAAAGGTGGATACAAATGCTAACTTGCATTTTAGCAGCGTGTGACGCAATATTTGCTCCCCAATACAAGTGAAAAAAATTTGGTCAACCTTTCCATTAACTTCCAAAAAGAATTGAAACTTTTCATTAACCATTTAAGGACCTGACTTTCAGCAAAGCATTGAGGTCTTGTAAAACGTACTTTACGCTGTGGTGAAAACAAAGAGTAACTAATGAATACAATATGGTGATGGAACTAGTTGGTAGCGTTCTAATCCGGCATTACCGTATTTCTGTCTTGGTGATTGATCAAGTTTGAAGCCATATTCTGAAGTTTGAGTGTTTGCTGTTCCTGCAGACATGGATAAGCAAAAATTCAGAAGCTGATGTTGTCTTAAATCTTTACAATGTGACCTCAAAAGATGAAGGAGAATATATATGTAGAGCCAACAATTTCATCGGCATAGCCGAAGCTACATTTTGGCTCATCATTTACGATCCAGCAGCAGGTAAAACCATAGACTCCAGGTTTTAGAATGAGTTTTCAACCTGAAAAGAAAATGTCTCGGAACATTCTTGGGTCTTTGGTTGCTTAATAATTTGGTGTTTCCACCATCAATGGTGCTTCTGTCCCTTCAAAATCAAGAGATTGTACTGAAAAAGAAACCCACAACTAGCAGCCCTGTAGACAAGAGCAGCACCCTTTTTGAAGGCTTTAATTGGTCTTCTAACCAAGCGAATTGTAACTTGTGGTGGATATTTCCATCACCATGAACGCTTGGATTATGTAGCACCCTTTTTGTAGGGTTTAATTGGTCTTCTAACCAAGCAAATTGTAACTTGTGCTGATATCTCAATCACCATGAAAGCTCGGATTGTGAAGGCCAAACCTACCAGCTTAATATGAGCCAAGAAAATCATGGAGGTCGGATGTGTTTCATGAGGTCACCCCTATTCTGAAATTAAGCTGATTAACTACCGGTAGTACTACTAAGCCTAAAATGTTTTGAACATTTTTGGGTTTGCTCCTCTTGAAGCTGAGTTGTGGGTCAATTTTTCAGATCTCATTCAGTTGCATGCCATGTTGATGGGACAGATCTTTATAAAGCCTGGTGAAGGGTTCTGGTGTCTTCTTCTCCTACAGGTGATAAGCGTAGGACACTACTAATTATTTTAGCCTCCTGCTGGGATTCTGGCTTCTCTTTTTTATGCATTAGTTTCCATTGGTCTCATCCTTTTTTCTTCCCCTCCTGTTCTCTCCTGTGTCCTGTTTTTAGTTTTTATTTCTTTCCATTCTTTTTTTAGCCTACGGGTGTATACTCCTCGGATAAGGATATTGAGGTTCTCGTTTTACGCAATGTGTCTTTTGAGGATGCTGGGGAGTATACCTGTCTGGCTGGGAACTCTATTGGCTATTCACATCACACTGCTTGGCTGACCGTTCTACCAGGTATTCCTTCTCTCTTCTTTTCGGTGATTCTTACTATGTACTTGGGAAATGCCAAACGAGGTCCAATTGATTTTCATTTTTATTAGTCCATTTCATTATTTTACCCTTGGCCTAAAGGCTAAATGACCAGTAGATAACTGCATATTGCTTTGCGTTCATGGGTAAAAAGTAGTCCAAATTGAAGCCATAAAGAACAATTTTTTTTCCCTATTTTTTTTATTTATTTTTTTACTCCAAATTTGATTTGATTTGATTTTTTTTTTTTTCATTTTTTACATGACCCCCTTTGCAACTTTTTTATTGGGCATTTTCTGTACATATATCTTAATTATTTGACCTTTTATGTTGATCATGTGTTTTCTAAATCATGGTGTTGGGTTCTGTTATCCCTTTTCTTTTACATTAAATGTGCTACAGCGTGCTTCTGCTCTCTTTTCATTGATTCTAGACTTCTGATGAATCAGATGTGTTTTATATGTAATAGTCTTTTATTCTGTGGTTTATGTTATAAGTTTAAATATATTTTTAGTTACTAATTAACATTCCTGAAGGGGTTTTCCAGAATCAAAATACTGATTTGCCTCCCTTTTTGGATTTGATTAGTGGCAGTCTGACTCCCAGCAACCTAATCAAGAAGGTGCAATTCTTTAGCAAGTGTCACTTCAATTTATTTATTTTTTTTTTTACCCTGGCACAATACAACATATGGTTGTGAGTGTGCCTTGTACTGTAGTTCAGTACATAGCTGCAGTACCACATACACAACAGTATAGCACGGTGCCCCCTATTTATCATAGATGGGGCTTGGAGCTTGCTGGACATACCAGTTATTTCTGAATCAGTGCTGGGATGTAGAAGACCACAATACAACATATGGTTGTGACTGTGCCTGGTAATGTAGTTCAGTACTTAGCTGCAGTACCACGCACACAACAGTACAGCAAAGTGCTCTGTATTTATCATAGAGGGGCTTGCTTAGAACATGCTGGACATACACACAAAAACCAAAAGGGTTATATAGAGGTAGTCGTTAACAGTAAACCACCACTAAACTACTCTCATAAAAATATTTTATTAATAAATATTAAAAAAAATATTAAAAAAAAAATTTAAAAATTTTTAAAAAATATTAAAAAAATATTAAAAATATTAAAAAACATGCTGGACATACCAGTTATTTCTGAATCAGACCTGGGATGTGGATTACAACATATGGTTGTGACTGTGCTGGAACTGTAGTTCAGTACTTAGCTGCAGTACCACGCACACAACAGTACAGCACAGTGCCCCCTATTTATCATAGAGGGGCTTGCTTAGAACATGCTGGACAAACCAGTTATTTCTGAATCAGAGCTGAGATGTGGAACACCACAATACAACATATGGTTGTGATTGTACCTGGTACTGTAGTTAAGTACTTAGCTGCAGTACCACGCACACAACAGTACAGCACAGTGCTCCCTATTTATCATAGAGGGAGCGTGCTGGACGTACCAGTTATTTCTGAATCAGAGCTGGGATGTAGTACACCACCACAATACAACACATGGTTGTGACTGTGCCTGGTACTGTAGTTCACTACTTAGCTGCAGTACCACACATACAACAGTACAGCACAGTGCCCCCTTTTTATCATAGAGTGGGCTTAGAGTTTGCTGGACATATCAGTTTCTTGGATGAATCAGAGCTGGGATGTAGACCACCACAGATTGTATATTGATAGCATATACTCTCACTATTGAAAACCTAAAATATCCTTTTAGCATATCTTTGAATTAAAGTTCAGATTCATGATTTTGGAAGATAAAGGATCCCCTATTTTCATTATGTAGCAATGTTGTTCTGTAACTGTGTCACTTCATCTAAGGCCCATTAGATATTGCACTACGCGTTTTTGACCTTTTATAGACTTAGTTAGCCAACTCTTATATCTATGATTCTATAAAGTGTTATAACATTTATTTTTCATCTCGATAGAACCAGTTGTCAAAGTAGAAGCCACCACCTCCAGCTCGGTTAATGTCCTAATTGTGGTGATTGCAACCATTGTTTTCTTCTTGGTGGTCATTATTGTCATCGTCACCTACCGAATGAGGAACACTTCCAAGAAAGCAATGAATACACCAACTGTGCAGAAGGTTTCCAAATTTCCACTGAAACGACAGGTAACAGAAAGTAGATACAAGATTACTATCGATCTTCTACTTCCTTCTATCTTCCGATGCTCTATTTATAGCTTTTTGGGTACTTTTAGATTTGGCTGATTTCTGACCATTGGTAGTCCATTGGTAATTCCAGTGACCATACAACCCTTCAACTCCATGTGTGAAATATCCATTATTTCCATCCCGAAATATTAAAATTTTTTTAGACAATCATATGGTTGTAGACAGCTACCCATGAAATATAATCCCACACCATGGGACTTTTCCAGGTTTAGAATTACAGGGCTCGATCTGGAGGATCTGGTGGACTTTTGCTGCTTGTTGCACTTTTCTTCCTCTGTTGGCTGTTTTATAGTTGGGATCCCTAAAGGTCCTACAGTCTTCAATTTTGGGCGATGCATTGACGACTACTCATAAGCTTGGTGGAACCCTACATTTAGGTTCTGTGGTTTCTGCATGCGTAACGTCAAACGTGGTGTGACTGTTCTTTTAACCGGTTCCTGCTTTTTGCTTTGTTTCTTTTATTGTGAATGTAATCTTCATCACCTGTTCAAACAACATTTGGAACTATCTCAAACCCTTCCGTCATCTATAGCTTTCCATTTTTGAAATGCATCGCATGACAAAAACTTGTACTTCACTAACAATTGAAGCACATTTTATCCATACTTGAACCCCACCATATTTTTCTTTCACTAGAAAAATAGGAAAGATAATTTACTTACTCTTTTCCCCATACTTTCTACTCCTGTAAGCCTCCTTAAAGGGACCCTGTGATCAGGTTTTTCCCCTTATGAGCTGAGGCCACCACCAGTGAGCCCTTATATACAGCATTCTAACACACGGTATATAAGAGCCCAGGCTACTCTGTAGACCATAAAAAACACCTTTATAATACTCAGGGACTGGTCCGGGCCAATGGGCGTTGCTGATCTCAGTCCAGCGCCTTCTCCTTCTTGTGTGATCACCGTCCTCCTGCCCAGCCCCGTGTGGATGACGCGTCCTGCATCATTCACAGGGAGGCCTCCATTGTGCTCCTGCGCATGCGCACTTTGATCTGCCCTGCTGAGGGCAGAGTACTGTATTGCACAGACGCGAGAAAAGGTCAAGAACGCTCGCGCATGCGCACTACAGTACTTTGATCTGATCTCAGCCTTGCAGATCAAAGTGCGCAAGGAGAGCAATGCAGGCTTCTCTGTGAATGAAGTAGGATGCATCATGCATACGGGGCTGGTGAAGGAGGAGGATGGCAATCGCACAAGATGGAGGGGGCGCTGGACCGAGAGCAGCGACACCCATCGGACCGGACCACCCCGTAGGTGAGTATTATGAAGGTGTATTTTTACATTATACAGAGTGGCCTTGGCTTTTATATACAGTATTCTGGAATGCTGTATATAAGGACTCACTGGTGGTGGCCACAGGTTATAAGGGAAAAACCTGGTGACAGGATCCCTTTACTGAGAACCATTACCTTCAAATAATGAAGAAGTCTACCAGATTTTCATTTTCAGCTTTCATCTTCATATATGGCTAAGATCATAGGCCTATTATGTGAAACTGTATATAGAATGATTGCTACCTTTAAAAAAACATTTTGGCAATGGATACTGATGGTCGCTTTTCAGTAATAAGCCCCTATTACCACCAACAGTACTTCACGAGACAGTGTGTAGCATTCACGCTCAACCAAGGAGGACACTTGGCCAATATTCATTTGTAAGTAATTTTGTGGATCTTCACAATACAGAAAAGATCTGACATAGTCAAACATTTGCCGAGGAACCTAGCAGTCAGAAAAAGTGACATTTTTTTTATTAAGAATTTCCTTATTTTAAGTTTATAAATGGTGACAGCTCAATGCCAGGAGGGCTCTATCAGCCAAATAGATTATTCAGTGTTCTTTTCTACGAGTGGGTTTTCTTTCAGTACTTTTTTTTTTTTATGTCCACATTATACTATAGAATTGGCTTTATCGAATATATTTTCTCTCATGTATCACATTTCCCTTGAGTGCTTCAGTCATTTATTTCTTCGTATTTTCTTTCATGTGGTATTTATAACATGTCTGTCTTCTTTCTCCTCTTCGCGGGTGCATGATGCAGAACCCTGAACTGCATGTATTTGTAAAAGGGTTTTGATCTTTTACCCATACAGGGAAAGAGATGAAAGATCAATGTAATGTTTTATAAGCTCGGATACCCTTCCCCTTTCTCTAGAACAAAGCTGGAGAGCATATGTTGCAGTATGTTTGTTGCCTTCCCGGTAACCTTGGAGGTGCTCAATTCCCCGAACATGCTGTGGTGCTCATTATAATGATAGTAATGACATTTAAATATATTCCCAGCCAGAGAAAAAAATATAGTGATGAGTTTATCCAATTTACATTTTGATGGCAATGAAATGCTTGAAGACTAGAGTAGAGGAACCTAAACCCCTTCCTGTCCAACAGAGACCACTTCAGATGCCTTCAAATTTCTTCCTTCTGCCTCTATCTTTTTCCTATTTTTCTTTTTTTCTTATCATAAGTTCAACAGTTGGCAATAATTCACTTTATTTGCTTTATTTAAGCAGGTGTCTCTGGAGTCCAACTCTTCCATGAATTCCAACACCCCACTGGTGAGAATTACCCACTTGTCCTCCACCGATGGGACATTGTTGGCCAATGTTTCGGAACTTGGGTTGCCGGCCGACCCTAAGTGGGAATTATCAAGATCTAGGTGAGTTCAAATTTTGGATACGGATCTTCAGAAGCAATAATAAGCCTTATCGGTTACCACATTTTTCGGATTATAAGACGTATTTTTCCTCCCAAACATTTGGGAGGAAAATGAAGGGTGCATCGTAAAATCTAACTATAGCTTACCGGGAGGTGGAGAATTGGCGCTGTGCTGGCTGCAGTGGGTGCTGTCCAGGTGGCTGGCTGTGCGGTCAGCTGGCTGGCTGTGCGGGCTGCGATAGCTCTGTGGAGCAGAGAGGTGCGGTGCGTGTTCCAGATGCTCTGGCTTCGAATAATAGCATCCGGTGTAAGCACGTGCGCAGATGGAGCTCTCTGCTCCAGATCTCATCTACGAACATTGATCTCCCAGCAGTGGATTTAAAGAAAATGACGCCCGTTGGTGGCTTATGCTCAGATGAGATCTCGGCTTGTCATTGAGCTGAGAGCTCAATCTGCGCATGCGCCGCTCCGTGCGCCATTTATTTGAAGCCCGCACTGTCGACAGCATGTGGGACACCCACCACACTGGCCTTCTCCACACAGCCAGCACAGCCTCCGCAGCCAGCACAGCCCCCACCGCTGGCAGCACAACCCCCACCTGTGCGCCTGCAGCATCACCCTACTCCAGCACCGCCCCGACTCCTGTGACTCTGCTCCACCATTGCTGCCGCCCCCCCAGGTAAGACACCACCGGATTATAAGATGGAACCTATTTTTTTTTTTTTACCTTTTTAGCTCTAAATTTGGGGTGCATCTTATAATCCACTGCATCTTATAAAACAAAAAAAATACGGTATATTTCTTACAAGATTCTTCTTTGTTATAGGTTGACATTGGGAAAACCATTGGGTGAAGGGTGCTTTGGTCAAGTCGTCATGGCCGAAGCGATCGGTATCGATAAGGACAAACCCAACAAAGCCATAACCGTAGCTGTTAAGATGTTGAAAGGTAAAAGAAACTGAAATTCGTTGATATGGAGTTTTATCCCTTTATTCCAAGTTTTGGATATAATATTTGCCCCAATGTCTGGTTTGCAGATGATGCCACTGATAAAGATCTCTCAGATCTGGTGTCTGAAATGGAAATGATGAAGATGATCGGAAAGCATAAAAATATCATCAATCTCCTGGGTGCCTGCACACAAGATGGTAAGTTTCCTTGTTTATATGGAACAAGGGGTAGGCTAACCCAAGTTATTTTTCAATTGCTTCAGCTGTAGGAGTCTTTTTTTACCTTTAGTCTATCCGGCAGGGGAAATTCAGAAGCATTACCTTGATATCTGTATGAATAAACCACAACTAAACAAGCGACGACCGTGGCCTTTTTAGAAAGGTCTCATTGCATATACTATTGAGTTATCAAATCAACCCAGCCGCGGAATGACGTCACTTATTCTAGCATCTGCTATAAAAAGGCTTAAAGGGATTTTTCTCATTTTCTTAAAAGGCAATTGTTGGATTCAGCTTGTAAATACAAGCACTTTTGCAATTTACTGTGTATTTAAACTTTCAGCCGTTCTTTAGATAACACTTTTTTTCTTTTGTTTACAGTTAGTTGTCTAACTGTAGGGGGGAGGGGCCTTCTCCTAGAAAAGTGTTAATATCTCAAGAACGGCTGCATATTTTAATAAGCAGTAAATTGCAAAGTTGCTTCTTGTTTCAAGCGCTATCCAACAGTGTCAATGTCATAAAATGGAAATAACCCTTTAAATACTAAAATAATGTATAGTACTGGAAAATCATATTGGAAATTTTATTTTTTTAATTAGCTAACTGCATCGGGGCAAAAACTTCCAAAAACTAAGTGTTCTTCCCCAATTATTAATTCGTGAATAGAAAAAGGAATGGGGATTTAGTTTGTAAACCTCTTCCTCACATAGGCCTCTTCCTGTACGACCAGGGCTTGATCGATTTAGTGGCACGCTGGTCTGATCTTGAACAAATATATATGTATATGTGTGTGTGTGTGTGTGTGTGTGTGTGTGTATATATGTATATTAATATAATAAAAAAAAAAAGACATCCTGCTGTACTAAATAACATAGCAATAAATTACATTATCCAAGTAGCAGCTGCTTCGTGATGAGGTACAGGCTTCAGGAGCAGATGTGGCTGGACATGGGTTTCTTTGCCAAAGAGCTAGAAATGTTGAAATGTGTGCAGGATAGTAATGTGCAGAAAATGTGTGCATGTGTGTCCCCCCCCCCCCCACACCTTTGACATATCGCCCATTTATAAGATGCTACTGATTTTTTTGGCCTCCTGGAAGAGAAGTATGAGTAGATGATCTCTGTATTTGTACCTGTGTTGTCTGCGCTGGGGGCTGTGTTGTCTGCGCTGGGGGCTGTGTTGTCTGCGCTGGGGGCTGTGTTGTCTGCGCTGGGGGCTGTGTTGTCTGCGCTGGGGTCTGTGTTGTCTGCGCTGGGGTCTGTGTTGTCTGCGCTGCGGTCTGTGTTGTCTGCGCTGGGGTCTGTGTTGTCTGCGCTGGGGTCTGTGTTGTCTGCGCTGGGGTCTGTGTTGTCTGCGCTGGGGTCTGTGTTGTCTGCGCTGGGGGCTGTGTTGTCTGCGCTGGGGGCTGTGTTGTCTGCGCTGGGGGCTGTGTTGTCTGCGCTGGCGGCTGTGTTGTCTGCGCTGGCGGCTGTGTTGTCTGCGCTGGCGGCTGTGTTGTCTGCGCTGGCGGCTGTGTTGTCTGCGCTGGGGGCTGTGTTGTCTGCGCTGTGGGCTGTGTTGGCTGCTGTGGGGGCTCTGCTGGCTACGGTGGGGGCTTTGTGGAGCAGGCTGGTGCGGCGGGTGAGATGCTCTGTTGGTGATGCGAGCTTCAAATAGTGGCGCCTAGAGTCAGTGCGTGCGCAGATGGAGCTCTTGGCTGAAGATCTTATCTGCGCATGCGCCGCCTCCTGCACATTGATCTCTCAGTAGCGGACTTAAGGAAAATGGCGCTCGGAGCTGGCGCGTGTGCAGATGAGATCTCGGCTTGTTATTGAGCATTGAGCTCAATGTGCGCATGCTCTGATTCTGGACACCAATTTCTTTGAAGCCACACCGTCGACAGAGCATCTGTGACACCCACCAAACCTCTCTGCTACACAGCCATTACAGGCCCCACCCACAACCAGCGCAGGCCCCACCCGCAACCAGCGCAGGCCCCACCTCACCGCCTGCAGCATCGCCCTACTCCAGCACCGTCTCTGCCTCCTGTGACTTCGCTCCACCAGCACTGCCGCCCTCCCACCGGTAAGACACCACTGGAATGTAAGATGGCCCCCCTTTTTTATCTCTAAATTTGGGGTGCGTCTTAAGGCCCCGTCACACGCATCGATATCGTTAACGATATCGCTAGCAAGCGTACCCGCCCCCGTCATTTGTGCGTCACGGGCAAATCGTTGCCCGTGGTGCACAAAATCGTTTGGAGCCGTCACACGGACTTGCCTGCCTAGCGACGTCGCTGTTGTCCGGCGAACCGCCTCCTTTCAAAGGGGACGGTTCGTGCGGCGTCACTAAGCGGCCGCCCAATAGAAGCAGAGGGGCGGAGATGAGCGGCCGTAACATCTCGCCCTCCTACTTCCTTCCTCATTGGCGGCGGCCACAGGTAAGCTGCAGGTCGTCGTTCCTGCGGTGTCACACGTAGCGATGTGTGCTGCCTCGGGAACGACGAACAACCTCCGTCCTCAACAATCAACGATATTTTGAAAGTGAACGATGTGTCAACAATATGGTGAGTATTTTTGATCGTTAACGGCCGTTCGCTGGTGTCACACGCAACGACGTCGCTAGCGATGCCGGATGTGCGTCACGGAGTCCGTGACCCCGGCGATATATCGTTAGATACGTCGTTGCATGTTACGGGGCCTTTAGAATCTGGTGTGTCTTATAAAATGAAAAATACAGTGTATATATACAAACTGAGAGATTTCGTATCTAGTGAATAGATCCTAATCGGACACCGTATCGTCATCCATGGGGGATTGATGGGTAATATTTAACTTTTTTTTCTCTTTGTAGGACCTCTCTACGTCTTGGTGGAATATGCATCTAAAGGGAATCTGAGGGAGTATTTACGGGCCCGCCGTCCTCCTGGGATGGACTATTCCTTCGATACATGCAAGATTCCAGCTGAGCAGCTCACGTTCAAGGATTTGGTTTCTTGTGCTTACCAGGTGGCCCGTGGCATGGAATACCTTGCGTCTCAAAAAGTAAGTTAACTAATTAGAGGAAAAATTATTATTTCTTCCAACGGGTCCACCTTAAGGTTGAAATGAGGGTAACTGAAAAGATTTAAAGGGAATCTGTCAGCAGAAAATGACTGTTCAAACCAAGCATAGGCACTCTGTGCACCCTCGGTGGGGCCAAGCAGTTCAGTGCATGTTGTCCTCTACTTCTTTTCCATCTATCTTTGCCCTCTTTGGGTTCCTGTAATGCCCGAGCTTCCTATCAAGGAATTTTAGGGCATTGATGGGAAACAAGTAGGCTGGAAGGTGCAACCCCAAATAGTGCACAGAGTACCAGTGCTGGGTTTCAAGGGCGGACATAGCTTTGGTGCAGCCGCTCAGTTGCCCAAGAGGTTGGGAGGCCTATTTTTACCTCCAAAGCAGTGGAATTGTACATTTTAATGATTTATTGGACTGAAAAGGGCCCATATATTGTTCTTGCACAGGGGCCCTCTTTTGTCTGTGCTTGGTTTGATCAGTCATTTTGTGCTAACAGACTCCCTTTAAGAAGAAATGTCAATTTATTTAGACCCGTGGGGTCCAGTTGTTGGAACTAGGGGGCCGAGCTGTGCTCAGAGCCGATCATTAAAGGGACCCTGTCACCAGATTTTTGGTGTATGAGCTAATCCCACCACCTTCCTTAGCACCTATGCTGCATTTTAAAAAGAAGTATGTTATGCCTTGACCCCCTGCATACCCCCAAAAAAACACTTTTGACAACCTACTGCGCTATATGCAAATGTGACCATCCCGGTCCGATGGGTGTCTTTGCCACGGCCCCTGCATATCCCCCCAAAAAACCTTTTGAATAGCTCCAGCGCTGTAGGCAAACGCGACCAATCTAGTCCGATGGGTGTCATTGCAGCGACTCCTGTCCCTCCTCCCCATTGGTGATTGCCGTCCTCCCAATGTGATTGATGTGGTTGATGCTCCCTGCGTCAGCCGGACAAAATCTCGCGCCTGGGCATGGAGGTTGTGGTTCACGCAGGCACACTTTGCTTTTCCCTGCTGCGGGAAGTGCCTGAAACCTAACTGTGCATGCGTCGGCAGCATCCTGCAGCGGTGCAGAGCAAAGTGCGCCTGCGCGAACCGCAATCTTCCTGAGCAGGCGCAAGATTTTGTCCGGCTACATCGAAAGGACGGCGATTACCAGCGGGGAGGAGGGACAGGATCCGCGGCAAAGACATCCACTGGACCGGTCACGTTTGCATATAGCGCAGAGCTATTCAAAAGGCACTGTGACAATGCAGTAGGTTTAAGGATATAGTTGCAAAGAATTACGCGACCATTTCAGCTCTGCTACATATGGCGCAAATCCATTTATTCTTTATGTGGCGCCCCTGAATATATCAGGGTGCCACAGGGTACTGTAATCCTTAGCAAGGGTGCAGGATCTACCCCCCATGGTTTCAGGTTCCTAAGAAACCAGTGTCACGAACATCAGCACAAATCCCAATCACACCTCACATCATGACCTGTCAGACACCCCAGTGGGTTGGATAAGCGGAATAAGGCCACCCACCTAGGGGTCAGGCAGACTTGTGGGAGTGAAGAAAGAGGAGTTGAGTGAGAGCCCTCAGAGTGAGGAGCTGGGGAGTGGTAGCTCCTGGGGAGCTAGACCAAGGTTGGGTCGCAGACGGTGGTCCGGGACCAGAGGAGTCGGGGACCGGTGGCAGTGACATTGAAAGGGTGCGACGGACATAGTCTAGGAGGACTGTCGGCATCAGAAATCCAAAAGAACTGACCGGTACTGAGCACGACGTGGTACAGGACCCTAGGTCAGGAGCAGGTTCATCCGTCCTGATAATTAACCTGGGAGGGAGAGTATCTTCACGAACTTCCCTAAGAGCTCAGAGAGTGAAGGCGACAGCACACCATGGGGGATAGGGCTTTCCAGTAAAGCAGCCCACTGAAATCCCACATGCCAGCCATCAAGAGCACAGCTATACTAGACATAGTGAGCGGGGACTCAACAGCTTCAAGCCAAGGGATCACAACAGAGAACTAACTTGTGCACGGAGGCGGCTCCGGATTACCAAGTGACACCGGTGGGAGCGGACACCTGGACGGGCTCCCCTGTAGTGAATGGATGCACAGAGTCTTTGGTTTATCTTCAGTGTGAGTGTCTAATTTATAATCCTCATCCAGCACCACGACCACTGACAGTGAGTACCCTGGTCCCCTGCACCCTGCGCTCCCAAACATCCCACCAAAACCCCAGAGGCCGGGGCCTTCCCTACCTGCGGAGGGACTGACCTCTTGCTGCTCCCTGCCATCTGCCCAGGTACTCCTTCCAGCAGCGGCAGTGCTCCCATTACCGCAACCCGCAGGTGGCGTCAAGAACTTCTCCCCTGTAAATAATCCCCTTTCAAGGATCGGAGCCAGTGCCGAGCCCGGGTCCGGACCTCTCGAGCCACGACCACCCTGAATCCGAGCAGCCCGGTCTGCGCCGGGGCGGCACACCTCTATCTTTTGTCTCTTTTGGGTATCTAAGTGACATTGATAGCTGGTCATCCGCCGCCCCCCAGTAAGTTAATGAAGGGATCACGCTCACCCCGTACACAATCTTTGATGGTTGAATCATTCCCTTAATGAAAACGTCTGGTACTGTGTGCTGTCAGCAGTCCATTCATCTCCAAAAAACGCTCCCCCGATGATCCTGCCGATAAACAGACCACCACACTAGCCCCGTATAGTCAGCGCGGTGTCCCTCACCGGGGCCGATCATGGCACAGGATGCGATATACGGAGGAGGAATGTTCCATTATCTCTTTGTCCTCCGCCCGGGCACACAGCGGGGGCCGAATGACAGCCCCGCACATCTCTTCAGCCTCCACCTTCTGCCTGTGGCTTTGTCTATAAGATCTCCGCAGCTCCAGATGCTGCAGGCCAAGCTCATTTTGCCGGATCTTCAGACCTCGATGACTTCTGCCGTCACCTACTGAGTTGGGAACTTTTTGCATTTTCTAGCAGAAAAGTTTCATATACTACTTCTTTTTTTTTTTTTTTTTTTTTTTTATTAATTTATTTTTTATTATTATTAGTATTATTATTAAACTGTTTACAAAACAAAGTTTAATTTTAAAGAAGCACAAATGCACATTATCACAGTTTGCATCTGAGTAGTAAAAGTCAAGGTGCCCCTTATCGCCAGCTTTTAACATTTTGGGGTTCCGGACCCTCAATCTTCATCCTTTTATGTACCATAAAGTTGCATTGTTAGACCACCCTATCAAGGATTCGTGGGTCACCGCTCTCCGTGGAACCTCAGGCTGCCCCGACTATAGGACTGCAAGTGGCACATTCAGCTCTGCTGTGTGTGTGCTGCTCCATATGGATGGGGCACGTACACAGAGGCTCGGGATAAGGCTGCGTAGACCAGCGCTCTCCTCCATTCCCGCCGTATGTGTAATATTTCATTGCTAAACGGTGCCCTCTAGAGGCTAAAAAAGTCAGTGTTCGCTGCTCTTTTTTTTTTTCTCCGCTCTCACATTATCCAATGATCTAAAAGTGCGGTTATCAAACCTGTATCTCCCCAACTGTTGGAGAACTACAACTGTCAGCAAGCAGTGGTGGAAGAATGTAAAAAATTGTGAAAAATCACTTATTGACGAGGCTGAGTTCATTAGCTGACCGTTAACAATGCAGCTAAGGGGTACATGTACTTTTACAGGTATTTTTTGTCATTTTTGCAAATGTTCGAAAACTCTTAATTATAACTACCTTGCCGTTTAATGTATACAGCTCCCGGGCAGACCTATGTGTCTCCATGGTTACAAAATACAACCGAACCTGCTTTTCATGCGTTACTTCTCTCCTGCCTCCTTTTTCTTCCTAAGGTGTAAAGCGAAGGAATAAAAAAGAATAAATCAAAACTGCAAGATCAGACTACAAAGAGTTTATTTTGTAGTCTGTAGCCATGGAGACGCATGGAATTTGTTAAATTGCTTTGTTTATTGTTTGTTTTAATTGCATTGACATAGCCAAAATATTGTTGCAAAAGTATACACACCCCATAACTAAAGTCCTCCATGTTGGTTTATATTGTTTTTGTTTTATTTTCAGGAGTTATTCTAATTATTATGGGGGGCGAGAGGTGGGTGGTGGGTTTATATTGTGTTTTTGTATTGTTTTTGTTTGTTTCTTAGGAGTTACCGGTATTCTATTTATTATGGGATTAGGAGTTATTCTAAGTATTATGGTTGGTTTATATTGTTGGATTTATTTTTTTTGTTTTTGCTTGGTTGTTGCATATTGGTTTTTTTCTTGTCTAGAGTTATTCTAATTATTATGGGCGAGGTTGTGTGGTTGGTGTATGTTTTAGTTTTTTTTCTGTTTTTTTTTTTTTTTTTGTTTTTTTTTGTTCTAATAATGCGGGGGTTTGTTTAGTTGGTTTATATTGTTGATTTTGTTATGTTTTATATTTTTTTCTGGGGTTTGTTTGGTTTATATTGTTTAGTTTTTTCTTTAAATATTCAGAGGTTTGTTTGGTTGGTTTATATTGGGGGTTTTTTTGTTATGTTTTTTTTTGGTTGGTTGATATTGTTGTGGGGTTTTTGGTAGGAATTATTCTAATTATGCCATTTTTTATTTCTTGTTGGTTGGTGTATATTGTTGTTTTTTTTTTCTTGTCAAGAGTTATTCTAATTATTATGGGGGAGGTTGTTTAGTTGGTTTATATTGTTTTTCTTTGTTTTTTTAGTTCTAATTATGTGGGGGTTTGTTTAGTTGGTTTATATTGGGGTTTTTTTCTGTTTTTGTTTTTTTTCTGATTATTATGCAGAGGTTTATATTGTTTGTTGTTTTTTTTTTTTAATTATTATGCAGGGGATTGTTTGGTCGGTTTATATTGTTTTTGTTTTTTTGTTCTAATTATTATGCGGGGTTTGATTGGTTTATATTTTGGTTTTTTTGGAGGGGGAGTTCTGTTTTCTAGTTCTTTTTTTCTAATTATTATGCTGGGGTTTGTTTGGTTTATATTATATTATTTTATTTTTTGGGGGGGGGGGGAGTTCTGTTTTTTGTTTTTTTTTTCCTTTGCTAATTATTATGCAGGGGATTGTTTGGTTTATATTTGTTTTTTTTGGGGGGGTGTTGGGTTTTTTCTGTTTTTTTTCTAATTACGCAGGAGCTTGTTTGGTTGGTTTATATTATTTTTTGGGCATTTTTTTCTGAGGTTTTTTTTCTAACTATTATGCAGAGGTTTGTTTGGTTGCTGTATATTTTGTTTTTTGGGATTTTTGTTTTTTCTAATTATTATGCAGGGGTTTGTTTGTTTTATATTGGGATTTTTGTTTGTTTTTTAGGAGTTATTCTAATTATTACAGGGTTTTTTGTTGGGTTCGTTTATATTGATTGTTTTTTTAGTTAGGATTTATTCTAATTATTATTTTTTGTTTGTTATTTTTTTTCTCCAGTGTATCCACAGAGACCTGGCAGCCAGGAATGTGCTCGTTACCGATGATAATGTGATGAAAATTGCCGATTTTGGCTTGGCCAGAGACATTCACAACATAGACTATTACAAGAAGACCACAAATGTGAGTTACAGGCTGCACTACCATTGACATTGCTCTAGTGGGTTATGTATATGTGGTGAGGGGATGTTAGAGCGTAAGCTCCACAGGTCAGTAACACTGAATATAACTATAAATACCGTATTTTTCGGACCATAAGACGCACTTTTTTTCCTACAAATGTTGGGGGAAAGTTGGGGGTGCGTCTTATGGTCTCACTATAGGGCTGCGGGCGGGAAACGAGGGTGCTGCGGTGGAGCGGGTCATCGGGGTCACGAGCAGGCAGCAGCAGCGCCTGCCGTGACCACGTGGGCCCGCTCATTACATATGCACGCCCATCCTCCCGCCCATCTCTTAGCGCAGAAGCCGGCACTGACAGGTGGGCGGGAGGATGAGCGGGGACGCGCACATAGTAAAGAGCCGGTCCGCATGATCACCCCTGGCAACTACAGCCTGGAGTGATCATGTGCGGCTGTATTCACTGCCCCCCGCGCGTCATCATCAGCGCGGGGTGCAGTGAATCAGTACACTCATCCGTCCCCGTGTGTGGAGCCGTCCCCCTGCAGCACGCGATGTCTTCCTGTCTGTGCCGGTCAGCTGATCTGTGCTGATCAGCTGATCGGCACAAACAGGAAGACATCGCGTGCTGCAGGGGAACGGCTCCACACACACAGGTCATTGCCGCTGAGAGGAAGATGATTGGCTGCAGGGAGTGAGGAAAAGGTGAGTATAAACAATTATTTTTTTCTCTGTGCTATAGGATACAGGCCATATACCAGGATGGTATATGAGCACGATGGGGGCATATAGCAGGATGGGAGTATATGAGCAGGATGGATGGGGGGGTATATGAACAGGATGGGAGTATATGAACAGGATGGGGGTATATGAGCAGAATGGGGGTATATGAACAGGATGGGGGGTATATGAACAGGATGGGGGTATATGAACAGGATGGGGGTATATGAACAGGATGGGGGTATATGAACAGGATGGGGGTATATGAACAGGATGGGGGTATATGAACAGGATGGGGGTATATGAACAGGATGGGGGGTATATGAACAGGATGGAGGTATATGAACAGGATGGGGGGTATATGAACAGGATGGAGGTATATGAACAGGATGGGGGTATATGAACAGGATGGGGGTATATGAACAGGATGGGGGTATATGAGCAGGATGGGAGTATATGAGCAGGATGGATTGGGGGTATATGAGCAGGATGGGGGTATATGAGCAGGATGAGGGTATATGAACAGGATGGGGGTATATGAACAGGATGGGGGTATATGAGCAGGATGGGGGTATATGAACAGGATGGGGGTATATGAACAGGATGGGAGTATATGAACACGATGGGGGCATATAGCAGGATGGGAGTATATGAGCAGGATGGATGGGGGTATATGAACAGGATGGGGGTATATGAACAGGATGGGGGTATATGAACAGGATGGATGGGGGTATATGAACAGGATGGGGGTATATGAACAGGATGGGGGTATATGAACAGGATGGGGGTATATGAACAGGATGGGGGTATATGAACAGGATGGGGGTATATGAACAGGATGGGGGTATATGAACAGGATGGGGGTATATGAACAGGATGGGGGTATATGAACAGGATGGGGTATATGAACAGGATGGGAGTATATGAACACGATGGGGGCATATAGCAGGATGGGGGTATATGAGCAGGATGGATGGGGGTATATGAACAGGATGGGGGTATATGAACAGGATGGGGGTATATGAACAGGATGGGGGTATATGAACAGGATGGGGGTATATGAGCAGGATGGATGGGGGTATATGAACAGGATGGGGGTATATGAACAGGATGGGGGTATATGAACAGGATGGGGGTATATGAACAGGATGGGGGTATATGAACAGGATGGGGTATATGAACAGGATGGGAGTATATGAGCACGATGGGGGCATATAGCAGGATGGATGGGGGGTATATGAACAGGATGGGAGTATATGAGCAGGATGGGGGTATATGAGCAGGATGGGAGTATATGAGCAGGATGGATGGGGGAAATATCAATAGGATGGGGGTATATGAACAGGATGAGGGAATATGAGCAGGATGCTGGTATATAAGCAGGATGGGGGTATATGAACAGGATGGGGTATATGAACAGGATGGGGGTATATGAGCAGGATGGGAGTATATGAGCAGGATGGATGGGGGAAATATCAATAGGATGGGGGTATATGAACAGGATGAGGGAATATGAGCAGGATGCTGGTATATAAGCAGGATGGGGGTTTATAGCAGGATCATATACAAGGCAGGAGGATCATTACCAGGATGGGGTACCTTAGTAGAGAATTTGGGGAATTACCCCCATAACAGTGTCAGCAGCAGATCCTTGCCCCATAACAGTGTGTCATGACCACATTTTTTTGCTTAAAGTTTTATTTTCCTATTTTCCTCCTCTAAAACCAGGGGGCGTCTTATAGTCCGGTGCGTCTTATAGTCCGAAAAATACGGTAGTTTAATCATATATAATATATCCTTTAAAAGGTAGATCACCAGGAACATTATGATCAATGGAGGACCAACCTGTGGGACCCCGGTTGATTCAGAATATGAAGTATCTGAGGTCCCTTCTGGCTTTTTGCCTGCACAGTTGCGCCCCCCCCTTGCAGGAAGGTGCATCACCAATCCACTCCGATGTCAGCCATCTTTCCCAGTGGCAGATGTAATGGAAATGTTAACTCTTTGAGGCTGGTGATCTAATACTATAATAAGGGGATCCTATTGGTGTTATCTGGAGGGATGAGCGGAGTCTTCATGGATGACGGCCGCCCTGGATGATGTGAGGTCTGCGCTTCGGCCGGACACCGCTGTAGTCAGCAGTCGCCGGTGCGGGGTTTAGGAGGAGGATTAGGTGGGCTGGTGCCAGGGTGGCGGCTCCAATTTGCTGATGGTACAGTCTGTTTTTTTTGTCTTTTCAATTACAGGGTCGGCTGCCTGTGAAATGGATGGCTCCGGAAGCATTGTTTGACCGTGTCTACACTCACCAGAGCGACGTGTAAGGATTAACATTCCCCCTCCATGGAGTGCTCTAGTCTAGTCATATAAGCACATCGCAATGGAAACAAAGCTGATGTCAGGTTTATTAAAACTGAATGCGACCTGTCTATTTCACAGGAACATCCACATCAAAAGTATAAACACATTACATTACTGACCCAAAGTTACATCCTGTATTATACTCCAGAGCTGCACTCACTATTCTGCTGGTGCAGTCACTGTTTACTTACATTACATTACATTACTGATCTAAAGTTACATCCTGTATTATGCTCCAGAGCTGCACTCACTATTCTGCTGGTGAAGTCACTGTGTACAAACATTACATTATTGATTCTGAGTTACCTCCTGTATTATACTCCAGTGCTGCACTCAGTATTCTGGTGGTGCAGACACTGTGTACATACATTACATTACTGATTCTGTGTTACCTCCTATATTATACTCCAGAGCTGCACTCACTATTTTGCTGGTGCAGTCACTGTGTACATACATTACATTATTTACCCTGTACCTCCTGTATTATACTCCAGAGCTGCACTCACTATTCTGCTGGTTCAGTAACTCTATACATACATTACATTACTGATCCTGAGTTACATCCTGTATTATACTCCAGAGCCTCACTCCCTATTCTGCTGGTGCAGTCACTGTGTACATACATTACATTACTGATTCTGTGTTACCTCCTATATTATACTCCAGAGCTGCACTCACTATTCTGCTGGTGCAGTTACTATGCACATACCTTACATTAATATATTCCAGAGCTGCACTCATAGTTCAGTAGGATGTTAGTAGGAGCTCCCTGCCTTCCATGCTAACTCAGTGTCAGCCCAGAGATTCTGGGAGCTTTTGTGTGTCCCCTTTTCATGTAGATACAACTAACTAGCCCTCCTTTCCCGTACCTGGTATGGATCTAATGGCTTCCCTGTACTGATCACCGCCCAAACCTCTCCCCATTGCAGTGTGTGGGGTTCACCCAGGAGATCACTGGACCGTAAGGTCTTAGCGTCCCCCATGATCTGCTCCAGGGGCTTCTTATATCTCATTCTTCTACATCCGCTCTTATACCCAACAGGTCGGCATCGCTTTGCTCCGTCCGTGCCCTGCAGAGCTGTATTCCAGCACGGCCGGTCTGTGCATGAATAATTTTTGTTTGTTCCATTCATCGGCCTCAGTGGAAGATCTATACAATAGGGTTGGGGGAGGGTAATGGATGAGCTGTCATTGCTGTGATTAAATGCTCGTTTTAGATTTAGACGTGATGCCCGGCTTTTCTTTTTTTGCAAATGAGCAGAGAGATCTCCCAAATAAAGTGACCCAGGCAATTAGTTCCGCTAGCGTTATCCGTGCATGGCCGCACATGAATACCCTGCACCCTTCCACCCAACAATGAATTCTGCCGGAGAAACTCCTGTGAATATTAATTTTTTATTTTTAAACTCTACTTTCTTTTCCCCCAGATGGTCATTCGGAGTGCTTCTCTGGGAGATCTTTACTTTGGGGGGCTCTCCATACCCTGGGATCCCAGTTGAGGAACTGTTTAAGCTCTTAAAAGAAGGCCATCGAATGGACAAGCCCGCCAATTGCACGCACGAGCTGTAAGTCGCCGCCGGGCTGATGTCTCCATCTGTTATATGACTTTTGTAGGAAATGGGTGGGGGTCTAGTGTGAAGGGGCCAAGGATTTATGTGCCATGGAGGCTGTTTTGGGGCCATCATCGAGAAATGGGTCCATTCTAAGTTGGTGTTAGTGGTGAGAATGTCCACAAAGGTGGACAACAACTTTTTAAGGCAGTGGGATCATTAAGTCGGAAGTTGGAACCACACCTTTCCTTGTCCGGGGAGGTGTGGTGATGTCCTGTAACTTACATCTACAACAGAAGTGAAGTCGGCCACCAAAAAGACATAATATTTACGTGATATACACTTCAGATGGCAGTCTGCATATTTCAGACGCTCCCCATGTACAAGCTCATTTTGCTCGGGTGAGCATGCACGTATTTTGAAAGGGTAGAGGCGGGGGAAGTAAGCTACTCCCTGAAAACTCAAGTATCAGCATGTTCAAATGCAACAGCCGATTCCTACCCCCCAAATCAGCATCTTCCATTAGGGAAGTGCCATGTGGCCTCCATACACGTTAGGTGGTCCATTCCACCGAAGTCAATAGGTCCTTTGTTGACACTTGTGGCCGTACACATTAGGTCATTATCAGACCATCAATTGGACACCAAGATAGCCAATATGAAAGTGATTACGTCACCGGTACATCAGTATCGGCATGTTAAAATCCAACGGCCGATTTCCCCCCTTCCCCAACCGGCATCGTCCATCAAGGAAGAGCCATGTGGCCTCCATACACGTTAGATGGTCCGTTCCACCAAAGTCCACAGGTCCTTTGTTAACATTTGTAGCCGTACACAGTAGGTCATTATCAGACCATCAATTGGACACCAAGATAGCGAATATGGAAGCATTTACATCACCGTTACATCAGTATCGGCATGTTAAAATCCAACAGCCGATTCCTTCCCCCAACTGGCATCTTCCATTAAGGAAAAGCCATGTGGCCGCCATACACATTAGATGATCCGTCCCACCGAAGTCCACAGTTCCTTTGTTGACATTTGTGGCTTTACATATTAGGTCATTATCAGATCATCACTTGGACACCAAGATAACATAATATAAGCCAATACGTCACCAGTACCAGAAGTCTACCGGCAATCTTTGGGTGACTGGCCTTCATCGGTTGGTTGATGGATGATCTATGTTTAGAGTTGAGCGGATCCGTGGAAGTTCGGGTTTGCCAGGTTTGGCCAGACTTTAGATAAAGTTTCGTTTGGGACCCAGACTTCACCTGAACTCCAATGGAAGTCAATGATTGGGTAGTTCGGCCCACATACAGACAGCTATGAACAAATCACTTTCGGGAGAGGTGGGGTAGGATTTGTTTGTTTTTAAGGACACTCTCTACATCCGAAAATGTTGTGTTTACCCCAGTCGGAGACTGAAAATAGCTCACACTGGGCTGAGCACCTTGATACTCCATCGATTGGTTAGCATACAAAGACCACCCGAGTCAGTGTTCGGTACAAACCCTGTTCTTTACAATTCAGGTTCACTAATCTCTACCTATATTCTTTTTTTTTTTTCCCTCAGATACATGATCATGAGAGAGTGCTGGCATGCTGTCCCATCACAAAGACCAACATTCAAGCAGCTTGTTGAAGACCTAGACCGTGCTCTTACCGTCACATCTACTGATGTAAGTCATCTCTTACCACCTATGTGTAATATGTCCCAGGATCTCCACCAATCAGCTGTAATTTGGCAATAAATGATGTGTTACCCTAGAGCGCCACCACGGGACAAATGAAGCGTTACAAAGGACTCGTCAAAAATGTGGAACGCTTAGACTTGCCGGTTCTTCCATAGTTTGTAGTTGACTTTAATATTAAAAATGGAGACCCTCCATCTTTTAACTGAGAATTTCAGAGCTAGACAACCCCCTGTATCAATAAGGAACTGCTTCATTTTATTGCAGAATTTTAGACCCCCTCACGGAGAGGTCTGAGTACATCTATCAATGTCTCCTTGTCCCGAACAACACATCTCTGTAGGGTATATGTACCTAGCGGTGATCCTACTACTTGCATTACACTACCATAACATTACCAGCTCATTGCACTCCGTAAAAATTCTACAGTTTGCTGCGGCCCCCCATCAGAGAATTCCCTCAGCCTCCGGTTACACAAAGACCCTCTGTGCACGGACTGGGACAACTTGTTTCCTTACTCGTAATTGAAGCAATTTGCCCGAATGAATGACGTGAAATGTGCGCTGTGCATTAGTCAGGCAGAATGATTAGCTTCTTTTGATCGCATAGATCTTAATGCTTTTTAAGAAAATCACACATCACCAAAGAGTTAGTTGTGTAGGTTGAGGGTGAACTAGAAAAATCCGTAAATAACACTTTAAAATTAAATTGTGAAAATAAATGTTATTTTTATAGAATTTCTATTTTTTTGTAATATTTTTCATTATTTTAAATTTATATATTTTTTTTATTTATTCATTTTTTTTAATCAGTTTTTGTATAGTAATAAAGAGGTTGTTCGACTTTTATTAAGTTTGCGGTCACTTTGTGATTGCAAACTTCTGAATCCTGACAGCATTCAGTGCACACACTGTCAGGATTCATTGGTATTGCCATCAATTTGTATACATGTGGACACTTGCCAACTAGACTTGCCTAGCCTCTCTGAATTCAATTGTATCTACGGCACACCGTCAGGATTTGTATACATATGGTCACTTGCCGACTAGACCTACCCAACCTCTCTCAATTCACCTGTATCTACTTCTGGTCGTACTGTGGCCAAAAGTATGCAAATCGCATACATGTAGTCACATCATCACCTGCTCACGTTGGCAATACCAGTGACAGCGTCCACACTGCACAATGTCAGGATTCATCGGTATTGCTGTCAATTTGCATACATGTAGTCACTTGCTGACTAGACATACCCAGCCTCTCTCAATTGGCTTGTATCTACGTCTAGTCGTATCGTGGCCACATGTATGCAAATCGCATACATGTAGTCACATGACCACCCGCTTTCGCTGGCAATATCTGTGAATCTTGACAACATCCACACCGCACACTGTCAGGATTCATCAGTAATGCTGTTGATTTGCATACATGTGGTCACTTGCCGACTAGACGTACCCAGCCTCTCTCAATTCACTTGTATTTACGTCTAGTCGTACCGCTACCAGAAGTATGCAAATCGCATACGTATAGTCACATGACCACCCACTCTCACTGGCAATACCGGAGACTCTTAACAGCATCCACACTGTCAGGATTCATCGGTATTGCTGCCAATATGCATACATGTGGTTACTTTCCGACTAGACGTACCCAGCCTCTCTCAATTCACTTGTATCTATGGCTAGTTGTACTGTAGCCGGAAGTATCGCATACATGGAGTCACATGACCACCCACTCTCGTTGGCTTTACCAGTGAATCTTAAAAGCATCCACACTGCACACTGTCAGGATTCATCTGTATTGCTGTCAATTTGAATACACGTGGTCACTTGCCAACTAGACATACCCAGCCTCTCTCAATTCACTTGTATCTACGTCTAGTCGTACTGTGGCCGGAAGTATGCAAATCACATATGTGTAGTCACATGACCACCCGCTCTCGCTGGCAATACCGGTGAATCTTGACAACATCCAACACCGCACACTGTCAGGATTCATCAGTAATGCTGTCAATGTCCATACGTGTGATCACTTGCTGACATAAGAAAACCCCTCTAATAGTCTGCTATGGTCAAAGTAATTTTTAAAATTATTATTATTTTAATGCAATTTTTATTCATTTATTTTTTACATTTCAGGAGTACCTCGACCTCTCTGTGCCATTTGAACAGTATTCACCGGCGTGCCAGGACAGTCACAGCACTTGCTCATCAGGAGACGACTCAGTCTTTGCACATGATATTCTCCCGGATGAGGTCTGTCTTCCTAAGCACCAGCAATATAACTGTATCATCCGAACATGACTGTATACCGGACACCCAGGAGGAATGTAGACTAGCGGCATATGGACAGGACTGCCCGGTCATTACAAGGATTTTTTTTTTTTTTTTTGGAGCCGTATTAAATATTTGCTGTATACAAAGTCAAAAAGCACTGTTTGGCCTTAAGGAACTTATGTGCCAAGATATAGAGAAGAAGAGAAGAGAAATATATTAAAATTTATATATTTGAAAAAAGGAGAATGTTAACACTAGGGTGTCCCGTGCTGTGACCTCTAGTGACCGCCGATGAGCAACCAATGTGCCTGCGATGCTAGAAGAGAATCCAAACACGCTCGAAACAAATCTTCCTAGGGTTTTTTTTTTGTGTTTGTGTATTTTTACATGCAGTACGATGAATGTTTTGGGGGTTAATCTCAAACATTGTTCTGCTTTTGGGAATCTGAGCACTAATGTATGTTACATTCTTTTTTTTTTTTTTCTTTTTTTAATTAATTTGCATTTTTTTTCTCAGCCACAACACAATTATTGGACATTATTTTTTTTTATTTCACTTTTTTTTTTTTTTTTTATTAATATGTATTTTTTTTTCTCAGCCACATAACACAATTATTGTACAACATTCTTTTTTTTATTTTTTCAATTCACTTTTTTATTTTTTTTATTAATTTGCATTTTTTTTCTCAGCCACATAACACAATTCTTGGACAACATTATTTTTTTTCACTTTTTTTTTTTATTAATTTGCATTTTTTTTCTCAACCACAACACAATTATTGGACATTATTTTTTTAATATGCATTTTTTTTCTCAGCCACATAACACAATTATTGGACAACATTCTTTTTATTTCACTTTTTTATTTTTTTATTAATTTGAAATTTTTTTCTCAACCACAT